>NW_026947894.1:0-98329 GCF_034190915.1 Cavia porcellus | reverse complement strand
GTGTGTGTACCATTACTTTCACTAGTAGGAGTGAGAAAAACATCACGGGGTGGTGCGCATAGAATGGGTGTGTGTTACATTACATTCACTAGTAGGAGTGAGAAAAACATCACGGGGTGGTGCGCATTGTATGGGTGTGTGTTACATTACATTCACTAGTAGGAGTGAGAAAAACATCACGGGGTGGTGCGCATTGTATGGGTGTGTGTTACATTACATTCACTAGTAGGAGTGAGAAAAACATCACGGGGTGGTGCGCATTGTATGGGTGTGTGTTACATTACATTCACTAGTAGGAGTGAGAAAAACATCACGGGGTGGTGCGCATCGTATGGGTGTGTGTTACATTACATTCACTAGTAGGAGTGAGAAAAACATCACGGGGTGGTGCGCATCGTATGGGTGCGTGTTACATTACATTCACTAGTAGGAGTGAGAAAAACATCACGGGGTGGTGCGCATCGTATGGGTGTGTGTTACATTACATTCACTAGTAGGAGTGAGAAAAACATCACGGGGTGGTGCGCATTGTATGGGTGTGTGTTACATTACATTCACTACTAGGAGTGAGAAAAACATCACGGGGTGGTGCGCATTGTATGGGTGTGTGTTACATTACATTCACTAGTAGGAGTGAGAAAAACATCACGGGGTGGTGCGCATTGTATGGGTGTGTGTTACATTACATTCACTAGTAGGAGTGAGAAAAACATCACGGGGTGGTGCGCATTGTATGGGTGTGTGTTACATTACATTCACTAGTAGGAGTGAGAAAAACATCACGGGGTGGTGCGCATTGTATGGGTGTGTGTTACATTACATTCACTAGTAGGAGTGAGAAAAACATCACGGGGTGGTGCGCATTGTATGGGTGTGTGTTACATTACATTCACTACTAGGAGTGAGAAAAACATCACGGGGTGGTGCGCATCGTATGGGTGTGTGTTACATTACATTCACTAGTAGGAGTGAGAAAAACATCACGGGGTGGTGCGCATCGTATGGGTGTGTGTTACATTACATTCACTAGTAGGAGTGAGAAAAACATCACGGGGTGGTGCGCATCGTATGGGTGTGTGTTACATTACATTCACTAGTAGGAGTGAGAAAAACATCACGGGGTGGTGCGCATCCTATGGGTGTGTGTTACATTACATTCACTAGTAGGAGTGAGAAAAACATCACGGGGTGGTGCGCATTGTATGGGTGTGTGTTACATTACATTCACTAGTAGGAGTGAGAAAAACATCACGGGGTGGTGCGCATTGTATGGGTGTGTGTTACATTACATTCACTACTAGGAGTGAGAAAAACATCACGGGGTGGTGCGCATTGTATGGGTGTGTGTTACATTACATTCACTACTAGGAGTGAGAAAAACATCACGGGGTGGTGCGCATTGTATGGGTGTGTGTTACATTACATTCACTACTAGGAGTGAGAAAAACATCACGGGGTGGTGCGCATTGTATGGGTGTGTGTTACATTACATTCACTACTAGGAGTGAGAAAAACATCACGGGGTGGTGCGCATTGTATGGGTGTGTGTTACATTACATTCACTACTAGGAGTGAGAAAAACATCACGGGGTGGTGCGCATTGTATGGGTGTGTGTTACATTACATTCACTAGTAGGAGTGAGAAAAACATCACGGGGTGGTGCGCATCGTATGGGTGTGTGTTACATTACATTCACTACTAGGAGTGAGAAAAACATCACGGGGTGGTGCGCATTGTATGGGTGTGTGTTACATTACATTCACTAGTAGGAGTGAGAAAAACATCACGGGGTGGTGCGCATTGTATGGGTGTGTGTTACATTACATTCACTAGTAGGAGTGAGAAAAACATCACGGGGTGGTGCGCATTGTATGGGTGTGTGTTACATTACATTCACTAGTAGGAGTGAGAAAAACATCACGGGGTGGTGCGCATTGTATGGGTGTGTGTTACATTACATTCACTAGTAGGAGTGAGAAAAACATCACGGGGTGGTGCGCATTGTATGGGTGTGTGTTACATTACATTCACTAGTAGGAGTGAGAAAAACATCACGGGGTGGTGCGCATTGTATGGGTGTGTGTTACATTACATTCACTAGTAGGAGTGAGAAAAACATCACGGGGTGGTGCGCATTGTATGGGTGTGTGTTACATTACATTCACTAGTAGGAGTGAGAAAAACATCACGGGGTGGTGCGCATTGTATGGGTGTGTGTTACATTACATTCACTAGTAGGAGTGAGAAAAACATCACGGGGTGGTGCGCATTGTATGGGTGTGTGTTACATTACATTCACTAGTAGGAGTGAGAAAAACATCACGGGGTGGTGCGCATTGTATGGGTGTGTGTTACATTACATTCACTAGTAGGAGTGAGAAAAACATCACGGGGTGGTGCGCATTGTATGGGTGTGTGTTACATTACATTCACTAGTAGGAGTGAGAAAAACATCACGGGGTGGTGCGCATTGTATGGGTGTGTGTTACATTACATTCACTAGTAGGAGTGAGAAAAACATCACGGGGTGGTGCGCATCGTATGGGTGTGTGTTACATTACATTCACTAGTAGGAGTGAGAAAAACATCACGGGGTGGTGCGCATTGTATGGGTGTGTGTTACATTACATTCACTAGTAGGAGTGAGAAAAACATCACGGGGTGGTGCGCATTGTATGGGTGTGTGTTACATTACATTCACTAGTAGGAGTGAGAAAAACATCACGGGGTGGTGCGCATTGTATGGGTGTGTGTTACATTACATTCACTAGTAGGAGTGAGAAAAACATCACGGGGTGGTGCGCATTGTATGGGTGTGTGTTACATTACATTCACTAGTAGGAGTGAGAAAAACATCACGGGGTGGTGCGCATTGTATGGGTGTGTGTTACATTACATTCACTAGTAGGAGTGAGAAAAACATCACGGGGTGGTGCGCATCGTATGGGTGTGTGTTACATTACATTCACTAGTAGGAGTGAGAAAAACATCACGGGGTGGTGTGCATCGTATGGGTGTGTGTTACATTACATTCACTAGTAGGAGTGAGAAAAACATCACGGGGTGGTGCGCATTGTATGGGTGTGTGTTACATTACATTCACTAGTAGGAGTGAGAAAAACATCACGGGGTGGTGCGCATCGTATGGGTGTGTGTTACATTACATTCACTAGTAGGAGTGAGAAAAACATCACGGGGTGGTGCGCATTGTATGGGTGTGTGTTACATTACATTCACTACTAGGAGTGAGAAAAACATCACGGGGTGGTGCGCATTGTATGGGTGTGTGTTACATTACATTCACTACTAGGAGTGAGAAAAACATCACGGGGTGGTGCGCATTGTATGGGTGTGTGTTACATTACATTCACTAGTAGGAGTGAGAAAAACATCACGGGGTGGTGCGCATTGTATGGGTGTGTGTTACATTACATTCACTAGTAGGAGTGAGAAAAACATCACGGGGTGGTGCGCATTGTATGGGTGTGTGTTACATTACATTCACTACTAGGAGTGAGAAAAACATCACGGGGTGGTGCGCATTGTATGGGTGTGTGTTACATTACATTCACTACTAGGAGTGAGAAAAACATCACGGGGTGGTGCGCATTGTATGGGTGTGTGTTACATTACATTCACTACTAGGAGTGAGAAAAACATCACGGGGTGGTGCGCATTGTATGGGTGTGTGTTACATTACATTCACTACTAGGAGTGAGAAAAACATCACGGGGTGGTGCGCATTGTATGGGTGTGTGTTACATTACATTCACTACTAGGAGTGAGAAAAACATCACGGGGTGGTGCGCATCGTATGGGTGTGTGTTACATTACATTCACTACTAGGAGTGAGAAAAACATCACGGGGTGGTGCGCATTGTATGGGTGTGTGTTACATTACATTCACTACTAGGAGTGAGAAAAACATCACGGGGTGGTGCGCATTGTATGGGTGTGTGTTACATTACATTCACTAGTAGGAGTGAGAAAAACATCACGGGGTGGTGCGCATTGTATGGGTGTGTGTTACATTACATTCACTATTAGGAGTGAGAAAAACATCACGGGGTGGTGCGCATTGTATGGGTGTGTGTTACATTACATTCACTAGTAGGAGTGAGAAAAACATCACGGGGTGGTGCGCATTGTATGGGTGTGTGTTACATTACATTCACTAGTAGGAGTGAGAAAAACATCACGGGGTGGTGCGCATTGTATGGGTGTGTGTTACATTACATTCACTAGTAGGAGTGAGAAAAACATCACGGGGTGGTGCGCATTGTATGGGTGTGTGTTACATTACATTCACTAGTAGGAGTGAGAAAAACATCACGGGGTGGTGCGCATTGTATGGGTGTGTGTTACATTACATTCACTAGTAGGAGTGAGAAAAACATCACGGGGTGGTGCGCATCGTATGGGTGTGTGTTACATTACATTCACTAGTAGGAGTGAGAAAAACATCACGGGGTGGTGCGCATCGTATGGGTGTGTGTTACATTACATTCACTAGTAGGAGTGAGAAAAACATCACGGGTGGTGCGCATCGTATGGGTGTGTGTTACATTACATTCACTAGTAGGAGTGAGAAAAACATCACGGTGTGGTGCGCATTGTATGGGTGTGTGTTACATTACATTCACTAGTAGGAGTGAGAAAAACATCACGGGGTGGTGCGCATTGTATGGGTGTGTGTTACATTACATTCACTAGTAGGAGTGAGAAAAACATCACGGGGTGGTGCGCATTGTATGGGTGTGTGTTACATTACATTCACTAGTAGGAGTGAGAAAAACATCACGGGGTGGTGCGCATTGTATGGGTGTGTGTTACATTACATTCACTAGTAGGAGTGAGAAAAACATCAAGGGGTGGTGCGCATTGTATGGGTGTGTGTTACATTACATTCACTACTAGGAGTGAGAAAAACATCACGGGGTGGTGCGCATTGTATGGGTGTGTGTTACATTACATTCACTAGTAGGAGTGAGAAAAACATCACGGGGTGGTGCGCATTGTATGGGTGTGTGTTACATTACATTCACTAGTAGGAGTGAGAAAAACATCACGGGGTGGTGCGCATCGTATGGGTGTGTGTTACATTACATTCACTAGTAGGAGTGAGAAAAACATCACGGGGTGGTGCGCATCGTATGGGTGTGTGTTACATTACATTCACTAGTAGGAGTGAGAAAAACATCACGGTGTGGTGCGCATCGTATGGGTGTTTGTTACATTACATTCACTAGTAGGAGTGAGAAAAACATCACGGGGTGGTGCGCATTGTATGGGTGTGTGTTACATTACATACACTAGTTGGAGTGAGAAAAACATCACGGGGTGGTGCGCATTGTATGGGTGTGTGTTACATTACATTCACTAGTAGGAGTGAGAAAAACATCACGGGGTGGTGCGCATTGTATGGGTGTGTGTTACATTACATTCACTAGTAGGAGTGAGAAAAACATCACGGGGTGGTGCGCATTGTATGGGTGTGTGTTACATTACATTCACTAGTAGGAGTGAGAAAAACATCACGGGGTGGTGCGCATTGTATGGGTGTGTGTTACATTACATTCACTAGTAGGAGTGAGAAAAAACATCACGGGGTGGTGCGCATCGTATGGGTGTGTGTTACATTACATTCACTAGTAGGAGTGAGAAAAACATCACGGGGTGGTGTGCATCGTATGGGTGTGTGTTACATTACATTCACTAGTAGGAGTGAGAAAAACATCACGGGGTGGTGCGCATTGTATGGGTGTGTGTTACATTACATTCACTAGTAGGAGTGAGAAAAACATCACGGGGTGGTGCGCATCGTATGGGTGTGTGTTACATTACATTCACTAGTAGGAGTGAGAAAAACATCACGGGGTGGTGCGCATTGTATGGGTGTGTGTTACATTACATACACTACTAGGAGTGAGAAAAACATCACGGGGTGGTGCGCATTGTATGGGTGTGTGTTACATTACATTCACTACTAGGAGTGAGAAAAACATCACGGGGTGGTGCGCATTGTATGGGTGTGTGTTACATTACATTCACTAGTAGGAGTGAGAAAAACATCACGGGGTGGTGCGCATTGTATGGGTGTGTGTTACATTACATTCACTAGTAGGAGTGAGAAAAACATCACGGGGTGGTGCGCATTGTATGGGTGTGTGTTACATTACATTCACTACTAGGAGTGAGAAAAACATCACGGGGTGGTGCGCATTGTATGGGTGTGTGTTACATTACATTCACTACTAGGAGTGAGAAAAACATCACGGGGTGGTGCGCATTGTATGGGTGTGTGTTACATTACATTCACTACTAGGAGTGAGAAAAACATCACGGGGTGGTGCGCATTGTATGGGTGTGTGTTACATTACATTCACTACTAGGAGTGAGAAAAACATCACGGGGTGGTGCGCATTGTATGGGTGTGTGTTACATTACATTCACTACTAGGAGTGAGAAAAACATCACGGGGTGGTGCGCATCGTATGGGTGTGTGTTACATTACATTCACTACTAGGAGTGAGAAAAACATCACGGGGTGGTGCGCATTGTATGGGTGTGTGTTACATTACATTCACTACTAGGAGTGAGAAAAACATCACGGGGTGGTGCGCATTGTATGGGTGTGTGTTACATTACATTCACTAGTAGGAGTGAGAAAAACATCACGGGGTGGTGCGCATTGTATGGGTGTGTGTTACATTACATTCACTATTTGGAGTGAGAAAAACATCACGGGGTGGTGCGCATCGTATGGGTGTGTGTTACATTACATTCACTAGTAGGAGTGAGAAAAACATCACGGGGTGGTGCGCATTGTATGGGTGTGTGTTACATTACATTCACTAGTAGGAGTGAGAAAAACATCACGGGGTGGTGCGCATTGTATGGGTGTGTGTTACATTACATTCACTAGTAGGAGTGAGAAAAACATCACGGGGTGGTGCGCATTGTATGGGTGTGTGTTACATTACATTCACTAGTAGGAGTGAGAAAAACATCACGGGGTGGTGCGCATTGTATGGGTGTGTGTTACATTACATTCACTAGTAGGAGTGAGAAAAACATCACGGGGTGGTGCGCATTGTATGGGTGTGTGTTACATTACATTCACTAGTAGGAGTGAGAAAAACATCACGGGGTGGTGCGCATTGTATGGGTGTGTGTTACATTACATTCACTACTAGGAGTGAGAAAAACATCACGGGGTGGTGCGCATTGTATGGGTGTGTGTTACATTACATACACTACTAGGAGTGAGAAAAACATCACGGGGTGGTGCGCATTGTATGGGTGGGTGTTACATTACATTCACTAGTAGGAGTGAGAAAAACATCACGGGGTGGTGCGCATTGTATGGATGTGTGTTACATTACATTCACTAGTAGGAGTGAGAAAAACATCACGGGGTGGTGCGCATTGTATGTGTGTGTGTTACATTAGATTCACTAGTAGGAGTGAGAAAAACATCACGGGGTGGTGCGCATCGTATGGGTGTGTGTTACATTACATTCACTAGTAGGAGTGAGAAAAACATCACGGGGTGGTGCGCATCGTATGGGTGTGTGTTACATTACATTCACTAGTAGGAGTGAGAAAAACATCACGGTGTGGTGCGCATCGTATGGGTGTGTGTTACATTACATTCACTAGTAGGAGTGAGAAAAACATCACGGGGTGGTGCGCATCGTATGGGTGCGTGTTACATTACATTCACTAGTAGGAGTGAGAAAAACATCACGGGGTGGTGCGCATCGTATGGGTGCGTGTTACATTACATTCACTAGTAGGAGTGAGAAAAACATCACGGGGTGGTGCGCATCGTATGGGTGCGTGTTACATTACATTCACTAGTAGGAGTGAGAAAAACATCACGGGGTGCTGCGCATCGTATGGGTGCGTGTTACATTACATTCACTACTAGGAGTGAGAAAAACATCACGGGGTGGTGCGCATTGTATGGGTGTGTGTTACATTACATTCACTACTAGGAGTGAGAAAAACATCACGGGGTGGTGCGCATTGTATGGGTGTGTGTTACATTAGATTCACTAGTAGGAGTGAGAAAAACATCACGGGGTGGTGCGCATTGTATGTGTGTGTGTTACATTACATTCACTACTAGGAGTGAGAAAAACATCACGGGGTGGTGCGCATTGTATGGGTGTGTGTTACATTACATTCACTAGTAGGAGTGAGAAAAACATCACGGGGTGGTGCGCATTGTATGGGTGTGTGTTACATTACATTCACTAGTAGGAGTGAGAAAAACATCACGGGGTGGTGCGCATCGTATGGGTGTGTGTTACATTACATTCACTAGTAGGAGTGAGAAAAACATCACGGGGTGGTGCGCATCGTATGGGTGTGTGTTACATTACATTCACTAGTAGGAGTGAGAAAAACATCACGGTGTGGTGCGCATCGTATGGGTGTTTGTTACATTACATTCACTAGTAGGAGTGAGAAAAACATCACGGGGTGGTGCGCATTGTATGGGTGTGTGTTACATTACATACACTAGTTGGAGTGAGAAAAACATCACGGGGTGGTGCGCATTGTATGGGTGTGTGTTACATTACATTCACTAGTAGGAGTGAGAAAAACATCACGGGGTGGTGCGCATTGTATGGGTGTGTGTTACATTACATTCACTAGTAGGAGTGAGAAAAACATCACGGGGTGGTGCGCATTGTATGGGTGTGTGTTACATTACATTCACTAGTAGGAGTGAGAAAAACATCACGGGGTGGTGCGCATTGTATGGGTGTGTGTTACATTACATTCACTAGTAGGAGTGAGAAAAAAACATCACGGGGTGGTGCGCATCGTATGGGTGTGTGTTACATTACATTCACTAGTAGGAGTGAGAAAAACATCACGGGGTGGTGTGCATCGTATGGGTGTGTGTTACATTACATTCACTAGTAGGAGTGAGAAAAACATCACGGGGTGGTGCGCATTGTATGGGTGTGTGTTACATTACATTCACTAGTAGGAGTGAGAAAAACATCACGGGGTGGTGCGCATCGTATGGGTGTGTGTTACATTACATTCACTAGTAGGAGTGAGAAAAACATCACGGGGTGGTGCGCATTGTATGGGTGTGTGTTACATTACATACACTACTAGGAGTGAGAAAAACATCACGGGGTGGTGCGCATTGTATGGGTGTGTGTTACATTACATTCACTACTAGGAGTGAGAAAAACATCACGGGGTGGTGCGCATTGTATGGGTGTGTGTTACATTACATTCACTAGTAGGAGTGAGAAAAACATCACGGGGTGGTGCGCATTGTATGGGTGTGTGTTACATTACATTCACTAGTAGGAGTGAGAAAAACATCACGGGGTGGTGCGCATTGTATGGGTGTGTGTTACATTACATTCACTACTAGGAGTGAGAAAAACATCACGGGGTGGTGCGCATTGTATGGGTGTGTGTTACATTACATTCACTACTAGGAGTGAGAAAAACATCACGGGGTGGTGCGCATTGTATGGGTGTGTGTTACATTACATTCACTACTAGGAGTGAGAAAAACATCACGGGGTGGTGCGCATTGTATGGGTGTGTGTTACATTACATTCACTACTAGGAGTGAGAAAAACATCACGGGGTGGTGCGCATTGTATGGGTGTGTGTTACATTACATTCACTACTAGGAGTGAGAAAAACATCACGGGGTGGTGCGCATCGTATGGGTGTGTGTTACATTACATTCACTACTAGGAGTGAGAAAAACATCACGGGGTGGTGCGCATTGTATGGGTGTGTGTTACATTACATTCACTACTAGGAGTGAGAAAAACATCACGGGGTGGTGCGCATTGTATGGGTGTGTGTTACATTACATTCACTAGTAGGAGTGAGAAAAACATCACGGGGTGGTGCGCATTGTATGGGTGTGTGTTACATTACATTCACTATTTGGAGTGAGAAAAACATCACGGGGTGGTGCGCATCGTATGGGTGTGTGTTACATTACATTCACTAGTAGGAGTGAGAAAAACATCACGGGGTGGTGCGCATTGTATGGGTGTGTGTTACATTACATTCACTAGTAGGAGTGAGAAAAACATCACGGGGTGGTGCGCATTGTATGGGTGTGTGTTACATTACATTCACTAGTAGGAGTGAGAAAAACATCACGGGGTGGTGCGCATTGTATGGGTGTGTGTTACATTACATTCACTAGTAGGAGTGAGAAAAACATCACGGGGTGGTGCGCATTGTATGGGTGTGTGTTACATTACATTCACTAGTAGGAGTGAGAAAAACATCACGGGGTGGTGCGCATTGTATGGGTGTGTGTTACATTACATTCACTAGTAGGAGTGAGAAAAACATCACGGGGTGGTGCGCATTGTATGGGTGTGTGTTACATTACATTCACTAGTAGGAGTGAGAAAAACATCACGGGGTGGTGCGCATTGTATGGGTGTGTGTTACATTACATTCACTACTAGGAGTGAGAAAAACATCACGGGGTGGTGCGCATTGTATGGGTGTGTGTTACATTACATACACTACTAGGAGTGAGAAAAACATCACGGGGTGGTGCGCATTGTATGGGTGGGTGTTACATTACATTCACTAGTAGGAGTGAGAAAAACATCACGGGGTGGTGCGCATTGTATGGATGTGTGTTACATTACATTCACTAGTAGGAGTGAGAAAAACATCACGGGGTGGTGCGCATTGTATGTGTGTGTGTTACATTAGATTCACTAGTAGGAGTGAGAAAAACATCACGGGGTGGTGCGCATCGTATGGGTGTGTGTTACATTACATTCACTAGTAGGAGTGAGAAAAACATCACGGGGTGGTGCGCATCGTATGGGTGTGTGTTACATTACATTCACTAGTAGGAGTGAGAAAAACATCACGGTGTGGTGCGCATCGTATGGGTGTGTGTTACATTACATTCACTAGTAGGAGTGAGAAAAACATCACGGGGTGGTGCGCATCGTATGGGTGCGTGTTACATTACATTCACTAGTAGGAGTGAGAAAAACATCACGGGGTGGTGCGCATCGTATGGGTGCGTGTTACATTACATTCACTAGTAGGAGTGAGAAAAACATCACGGGGTGGTGCGCATCGTATGGGTGCGTGTTACATTACATTCACTAGTAGGAGTGAGAAAAACATCACGGGGTGCTGCGCATCGTATGGGTGCGTGTTACATTACATTCACTACTAGGAGTGAGAAAAACATCACGGGGTGGTGCGCATTGTATGGGTGTGTGTTACATTACATTCACTACTAGGAGTGAGAAAAACATCACGGGGTGGTGCGCATTGTATGGGTGTGTGTTACATTAGATTCACTAGTAGGAGTGAGAAAAACATCACGGGGTGGTGCGCATTGTATGTGTGTGTGTTACATTACATTCACTACTAGGAGTGAGAAAAACATCACGGGGTGGTGCGCATTGTATGGGTGTGTGTTACATTACATTTACTACTAGGAGTGAGAAAACATCACGGGGTGGTGCGCATTGTATGGGTGTGTGTTACATTACATTCACTAGTAGGAGTGAGAAAAACATCACGGGGTGGTGCGCATTGTATGGGTGTGTGTTACATTACATTCACTAGTAGGAGTGAGAAAAACATCACGGGGTGGTGCGCATCGTATGGGTGTGTGTTACATTACATTCACTACTAGGAGTGAGAAAAACATCACGGGGTGGTGCGCATCGTATGGGTGTGTGTTACATTACATTCACTAGTAGGAGTGAGAAAAACATCACGGGGTGGTGCGCATCGTATGGGTGTGTGTTACATTACATTCACTAGTAGGAGTAAGAAAAACATCACGGGGTGGTGCGCATTGTATGGGTGTGTGTTACATTACATTCACTAGTAGGAGTGAGAAAAACATCACGGGGTGGTGCGCATTGTATGGGTGTGTGTTACATTACATTCACTAGTAGGAGTGAGAAAAACATCACGGGGTTGTGCGCATTGTATGGGTGTGTGTTACATTACATTCACTACTAGGAGTGAGAAAAACATCACGGGGTGGTGCGCATTGTATGGGTGTGTGTTACATTACATTCACTACTAGGAGTGAGAAAAACATCACGGGGTGGTGCGCATTGTATGGGTGTGTGTTACATTACATTCACTACTAGGAGTGAGAAAAACATCACGGGGTGGTGCGCATTGTATGGGTGTGTGTTACATTACATTCACTACTAGGAGTGAGAAAAACATCACGGGGTGGTGCGCATTGTATGGGTGTGTGTTACATTACATACACTACTAGGAGTGAGAAAAACATCACGGGGTGGTGCGCATTGTATGGGTGTGTGTTACATTACATTCACTAGTAGGAGTGAGAAAAACATCACGGGGTGGTGCGCATTGTATGGGTGTGTGTTACATTACATTCACTAGTAGGAGTGAGAAAAACATCACGGGGTGGTGCGCATCGTATGGGTGTGTGTTACATTACATTCACTAGTAGGAGTGAGAAAAACATCACGGGGTGGTGCGCATCGTATGGGTGTGTGTTACATTACATTCACTAGTAGGAGTGAGAAAAACATCACGGGGTGGTGCGCATTGTATGGGTGTGTGTTACATTACATTCACCTAGTAGGAGTGAGAAAACATCACGGGGTGGGTGCGCATTGTATGGGTGTGTGTTACATTACATTCACTAGTAGGAGTGAGAAAACATCACGGGGTGGTGCGCATTGTATGGGTGTGTGTTACATTACATTCACTAGTAGGAGTGAGAAAAACATCACGGGGTGGTGCGCATTGTATGGGTGTGTGTTACATTACATTCACTAGTAGGAGTGAGAAAAACATCACGGGGTGGTGCGCATTGTATGGGTGTGTGTTACATTACATTCACTAGTAGGAGTGAGAAAAACATCACGGGGTGGTGCGCATTGTATGGGTGTGTGTTACATTACATTCACTAGTAGGAGTGAGAAAAACATCAAGGGGTGGTGCGCATTCTATGGGTGTGTGTTACATTACATTCACTAGTAGGAGTGAGAAAAACATCGAGGGGTGGTGCGCATTGTATGGGTGTGTGTTACATTACATTCACTAGTAGGAGTGAGAAAAACATCACGGGGTGGTGCGCATTGTATGGGTGTGTGTTACATTACATTCACTACTAGGAGTGAGAAAAACATCACGGGGTGGTGCGCATTGTATGGGTGTGTGTTACATTACATTCACTAGTAGGAGTGAGAAAAACATCACGGGGTGGTGCGCATTGTATGGGTGTGTGTTACATTACATTCACTAGTAGGAGTGAGAAAAACATCACGGGGTGGTGCGCATTGTATGGGTGTGTGTTACATTACATTCACTAGTAGGAGTGAGAAAAACATCACGGGGTGGTGCGCATTGTATGGGTGTGTGTTACATTACATTCACTAGTAGCAGTGAGAAAAACATCACGGGGTGGTGCGCATTGTATGTGTGTGTGTTACATTACATTCACTACTAGGAGTGAGAAAAACATCACGGGGTGGTGCGCATTGTATGGGTGGGTGTTACATTACATTCACTAGTAGGAGTGAGAAAAACATCACGGGGTGGTGCGCATTGTATGGGTGTGTGTTACATTACATTCACTAGTAGGAGTGAGAAAAACATCACGGGGTGGTGCGCATTGTATGGGTGTGTGTTACATTACATTCACTAGTAGGAGTGAGAAAAACATCACGGGGTGGTGCGCATCGTATGGGTGTGTGTTACATTACATTCACTAGTAGGAGTGAGAAAAACATCACGGGGTGGTGCGCATCGTATGGGTGTGTGTTACATTACATTCACTAGTAGGAGTGAGAAAAACATCACGGTGTGGTGCGCATCGTATGGGTGTGTGTTATATTACATTCACTAGTAGGAGTGAGAAAAACATCACGGGGTGGTGCGCATCGTATGGGTGTGTGTTACATTACATTCACTAGTAGGAGTGAGAAAAACATCACGGGGTGCTGCGCATCGTATGGGTGCGTGTTACATTACATTCACTAGTAGGAGTGAGAAAAACATCACGGGGTGGTGCGCATCGTATGGGTGCGTGTTACATTACATTCACTAGTAGGAGTGAGAAAAACATCACGGGGTGGTGCGCATCGTATGGGTGTGTGTTACATTACATTCACTAGTAGGAGTGAGAAAAACATCACGGGGTGGTGCGCATCGTATGGGTGTGTGTTACATTACATTCACTAGTAGGAGTGAGAAAAACATCACGGGGTGGTGCGCATCGTATGGGTGTGTGTTACATTACATTCACTACTAGGAGTGAGAAAAACATCAAGGGGTGGTGCGCATCGTATGGGTGTGTGTTACATTACATTCACTAGTAGGAGTGAGAAAAACATCAAGGGGTGGTGCGCATCGTATGGGTGTGTGTTACATTACATTCACTACTAGGAGTGAGAAAAACATCACGGGGTGGTGCGCATCGTATGGGTGTGTGTTACATTACATTCACTAGTAGGAGTGAGAAAAACATCACGGGGTGGTGCGCATTGTATGGGTGTGTGTTACATTACATTCACTAGTAGGAGTGAGAAAAACATCACGGGGTGGTGCGCATTGTATGGGTGTGTGTTACATTACATTCACTAGTAGGAGTGAGAAAAACATCACGGGGTGGTGCGCATTGTATGGGTGTGTGTTACATTACATTCACTAGTAGGAGTGAGAAAAACATCACGGGGTGGTGCGCATTGTATGGGTGTGTGTTACATTACATTCACTAGTAGGAGTGAGAAAAACATCACGGGGTGGTGCGCATTGTATGTGTGTGTGTTACATTACATTCACTACTAGGAGTGAGAAAAACATCACGGGGTGGTGCGCATTGTATGGGTGTGTGTTACATTACATTCACTACTAGGAGTGAGAAAAACATCACGGGGTGGTGCGCATTGTATGGGTGTGTGTTACATTACATTCACTAGTAGGAGTGAGAAAAACATCACGGTGTGGTGCGCATTGTATGGGTGTGTGTTACATTACATTCACTACTAGGAGTGAGAAAAACATCACGGGGTGGTGCGCATTGTATGGGTGTGTGTTACATTACATTCACTAGTAGGAGTGAGAAAAACATCACGGTGTGGTGCGCATTGTATGGGTGTGTGTTACATTACATTCACTATTTGGAGTGAGAAAAACATCACGGGGTGGTGCGCATCGTATGGGTGTGTGTTACATTACATTCACTAGTAGGAGTGAGGAAAAACATCACGGGGTGGTGCGCATCGTATGGGTGTGTGTTACATTACATTCACTAGTAGGAGTGAGAAAAACATCACGGTGTGGTGCGCATCGTATGGGTGTGTGTTACATTACATTTACTAGTAGGAGTGAGAAAAACATCACGGGGTGGTGCGCATCGTATGTGTGTGTGTTACATTAGATTCACTATTAGGAGTGAGAAAAACATTTCGGGGTGGTGCGCATTGTATGGGTGTGTGTTACATTACATTCACTAGTAGGAGTGAGAAAAACATCACGGGGTGGTGCGCATTGTATGGGTGTGTGTTACATTACATTCACTACTAGGAGTGAGAAAAACATCACGGGGTGGTGCGCATTGTATGGGTGTGTGTTACATTACATTCACTAGTAGGAGTGAGAAAAACATCACGGGGTGGTGCGCATCGTATGGGTGTGTGTTACATTACATTCACTAGTAGGAGTGAGAAAAACATCACGGTGTGGTGCGCATCGTATGGGTGTGTGTTACATTACATTCACTAGTAGGAGTGAGAAAAACATCACGGGGTGGTCCGCATCGTATGGGTGTGTGTTACATTACATTCACTACTAGGAGTGAGAAAAACATCACGGGGTGGTGCGCATTGTATGGGTGTGTGTTACATTACATTCACTACTAGGAGTGAGAAAAACATCACGGGGTGGTGCGCATTGTATGGGTGTGTGTTACATTACATTCACTAGTAGGAGTGAGAAAAACATCACGGGGTGGTGCGCATTGTATGGGTGTGTGTTACATTACATTCACTACTAGGAGTGAGAAAAACATCACGGGGTGGTGCGCATCGTATGGGTGCGTGTTACATTACATTCACTACTAGGAGTGAGAAAAACATCACGGGGTGGTGCGCATCGTATGGGTGCGTGTTACATTACATTCACTAGTAGGAGTGAGAAAAACATCACGGGGTGGTGCGCATCGTATGGGTGCGTGTTACATTACATTCACTACTAGGAGTGAGAAAAACATCACGGGGTGGTGCGCATCGTATGGGTGTGTGTTACATTACATACACTAGTTGGAGTGAGAAAAACATCACGTGGTGGTGCGCATTGTATGGGTGTGTGTTACATTACATTCACTAGTAGGAGTGAGAAAAACATCACGGGGTGGTGCGCATCGTATGGGTGTGTGTTACATTACATTTACTAGTAGGAGTGAGAAAAACATCACGGGGTGGTGCGCATTGTATGGGTGTGTGTTACATTACATTCACTATTAGGAGTGAGAAAAACATCACGGGGTGGTGCGCATCGTATGGGTGTGTGTTACATTACATTCACTAGTAGGAGTGAGAAAAACATCACGGGGTGGTGCGCATTGTATGGGTGTGTGTTACATTACATTCACTAGTAGGAGTGAGAAAACATCACGGGGTGGTGCGCATTGTATGGGTATGTGTTACATTACATTCACTAGTAGGAGTGAGAAAAACATCACGGGGTGGTGCGCATTGTATGGGTGTGTGTTACATTACATTCACTAGTAGGAGTGAGAAAAACATGAAGAAAAAAACATCACGGGGTGGTGCGCATTGTATGGGTGTGTGTTACATTACATTCACTAGTAGGAGTGAGAAAAACATCACGGGGTGGTGCGCATGTATGTGTGTGTGTTACATTACATTCACTACTAGGAGTGAGAAAAACATAACGGGGTGGTGCGCATTGTATGGGTGTGTGTTACATTACATTCACTACTAGGAGTGAGAAAAACATCACGGGGTGGTGCGCATTGTATGGGTGTGTGTTACATTACATTCACTAGTAGGAGTGAGAAAAACATCACGGTGTGGTGCGCATTGTATGGGTGTGTGTTACATTACATTCACTACTAGGAGTGAGAAAAACATCACGGGGTGGTGCGCATTGTATGGTGTGTGTTACATTACATTCACTAGTAGGAGTGAGAAAAACATCACGGTGTGGTGCGCATTGTATGGGTGTGTGTTACATTACATTCACTATTTGGAGTGAGAAAAACATCACGGGGGTGGTGTGCATCGTATGGGTGTGTGTTACATTACATTCACTAGTAGGAGTGAGAAAAACATCACGGGGTGGTGCGCATCGTATGGGTGTGTGTTACATTACATTCACTAGTAGGAGTGAGAAAACATCACGGTGTGGTGCGCATCGTATGGGTGTGTGTTACATTACATTCACTAGTAGGAGTGAGAAAAACATCACGGGGTGGTGCGCATCGTATGGGTGCGTGTTACATTACATTCACTAGTAGGAGTGAGAAAAACATCACGGGGTGGTGCGCATCGTATGGGTGCGTGTTACAATTACATTCACTACTAGGAATGAGAAAAACATCACGGGGTGGTGCGCATCGTATGGGTGCGTGTTACATTACATTCACTAGTAGGAGTGAGAAAAACATCACGGGGTGGTGCGCATCGTATGAGTGTGTGTTACATTACATTCACTAGTAGGAGTGAGAAAAACATCACGGGGTGGTCCGCATCGTATGGGTGTGTGTACATTACATTCACTACTAGGAGTGAGAAAAACATCACGGGGTGGTGCGCATTGTATGGGTGTGTGTTACATTACATTCACTACTAGGAGTGAGAAAAACATCACGGGGTGGTGCGCATTGTATGGGTGTGTGTTACATTACATTCACTAGTAGGAGTGAGAAAAACATCACGGGGTGGTGCGCATCGTATGGGTGCGTGTTACATTACATTCACTACTAGGAGTGAGAAAAACATCACGGGGTGGTGCGCATCGTATGGGTGCGTGTTACATTACATTCACTAGTAGGAGTGAGAAAACATCACGGGGTGGTGCGCATCGTATGGTGCGTGTTACATTACATTCACTAGTAGGAGTGAAAAAACATCACGGGGTGGTGCGCATCGTATGGGTGCGTGTTACATTACATTCACTACTAGGAGTGAGAAAAACATCACGGGGTGGTGCGCATCGTATGGGTGTGTGTTACATACATACACTAGTTGGAGTGAGAAAAACATCACGGGTGGTGCGCATTGTATGGGTGTGTGTTACATTACATTCACTAGTAGGAATGAGAAAAACATCACGGGGTGGTGCGCATCGTATGGGTGTGTGTTACATTACATTCACTAGTAGGAGTGAGAAAAACATCACGGGGTGGTGCGCATCGTATGGTGTGTGTTACATTACATTCACTAGTAGGAGTGAGAAAAACATCACGGGGTGGTGCGCATCGTATGGGTGTGTGTTACATTACATTCACTAGTAGGAGTGAGAAAAACATCACGGTGTGGTGCGCATCGTATGGGTGTGTGTTATATTACATTCACTAGTAGGAGTGAGAAAAACATCACGGGGTGGTGCGCATCGTATGGGTGTGTGTTACATTACATTCACTAGTAGGAGTGAGAAAAACATCACGGGGTGGGTGCGCATCGTATGGGTGCGTGTTACATTACTTTCACTAGTAGGAGTGAGAAAAACATCACGGGGTGGTGCGCATCGTATGGGTGTGTGTTACATTACATTCACTAGTAGGAGTGAGAAAAACATCACGGGGTGGTGCGCATTGTATGGGTGTGTGTTACATTACATTCACTAGTAGAGTGAGAAAAACATCACGGGGTGGTGCGCATCGTATGGGTGTGTGTTACATTACATTCACTAGTAGGAGTGAGAAAAACATCACGGGGTGGTGCGCATCGTATGGGTGTGTGTTACATTACATTCACTAGTAGGAGTGAGAAAAACATCACGGTGTGGTGCGCATCGTATGGGTGTGTGTTATATTACATTCACTAGTAGGAGTGAGAAAAACATCACGGGGTGGTGCGCATCGTATGGGTGTGTGTTACATTACATTCACTAGTAGGAGTGAGAAAAACATCACGGGGTGGTGCGGATCGTATGGGTGCGTGTTACATTACATTCACTAGTAGGAGTGAGAAAAACATCACGGGGTGGTGCGCATCGTATGGGTGCGTGTTACATTACATTCACTACTAGGAGTGAGAAAAACATCACGGGGTGGTGCGCATCGTATGGGTGTGTGTTACATTACATTCACTAGTAGGAGTGAGAAAAACATCACGGGGTGTGCGCATCGTATGGGTGTGTGTTACATTACATTCACTAGTAGGAGTGAGAAAAACATCACGGGGTGGTGCGCATTGTATGGGTGTGTGTTACATTACATTCACTAGTAGGAGTGAGAAAAACATCACGGGTGGTGCGCATCGTATGGGTGTGTGTTACATTACATTCACTAGTAGGAGTGAGAAAAACATCAAGGGGTGGTGCGCATTGTATGGGTGTGTGTTACATTACATTCACTACTAGGAGTGAGAAAAACATCAAGGGGTGGTGCGCATTGTATGGGTCTGTGTTACATTACATTCACTACTAGGAGTGAGAAAAACATCACGGGGTGGTGCGCATTGTATGGGTGTGTGTTACATTACATTCACTAGTAGGAGTGAGAAAAACATCACGGGGTGGTGCGCATTGTATGGGTGTGTGTTACATTACATTCACTAGTAGGAGTGAGAAAAACATCACGGGGTGGTGCGCATTGTATGGGTGTGTGTTACATACATTCACTAGTAGGAGTGAGAAAAACATCACGGTGTGGTGCGCATCGTATGGGTGTGTGTACATTACATTCACTAGTAGGAGTGAGAAAAACATCACGGGGTGGTGCGCATCGTATGGGTGCGTGTTACATTACATTCACTAGTAGGAGTGAGAAAAACATCACGGGGTGGTGCGCATCGTATGGTGCGTGTTACATTACATTCACTACTAGGAGTGAGAAAAACATCACGGGGTGGTGCGCATCGTATGGGTGCGTGTTACATTACATTCACTAGTAGGAGTGAGAAAACATCACGGGGTGGTGCGCATCGTATGAGTGTGTGTTACATTACATTCACTAGTAGGAGTGAGAAAAACATCACGGGGTGGTCCGCATCGTATGGGTGTGTGTTACATTACATTCACTACTAGGAGTGAGAAAAACATCACGGGGTGGTGCGCATTGTATGGGTGTGTGTTACATTACATTCACTACTAGGAGTGAGAAAAACATCACGGGGTGGTGCGCATTGTATGGGTGTGTGTTACATTACATTCACTAGTAGGAGTGAGAAAAACATCACGGGGTGGTGCGCATCGTATGGGTGCGTGTTACATTACATTCACTACTAGGAGTGAGAAAAACATCACGGGGTGGTGCGCATCGTATGGGTGCGTGTTACATTACATTCACTAGTAGGAGTGAGAAAAACATCACGGGGTGGTGCGCATCGTATGGGTGCGTGTTACATTACATTCACTAGTAGGAGTGAGAAAAACATCACGGGGTGGTGCGCATCGTATGGGTGCGTGTTACATTACATTCACTACTAGGAGTGAGAAAAACATCACGGGGTGGTGCGCATCGTATGGGTGTGTGTTACATTACATACACTAGTTGGAGTGAGAAAAACATCACGGGGTGGTGCGCATTGTATGGGTGTGTGTTACATTACATTCACTAGTAGGAATGAGAAAAACATCACGGGGTGGTGCGCATCGTATGGGTGTGTGTTACATTACATTCACTAGTAGGAGTGAGAAAAACATCACGGGGTGGTGCGCATCGTATGGGTGTGTGTTACATTACATTCACTAGTAGGAGTGAGAAAAACATCACGGGGTGGTGCGCATCGTATGGGTGTGTGTTACATTACATTCACTAGTAGGAGTGAGAAAAACATCACGGTGTGGTGCGCATCGTATGGGTGTGTGTTATATTACATTCACTAGTAGGAGTGAGAAAAACATCACGGGGTGGTGCGCATCGTATGGGTGTGTGTTACATTACATTCACTAGTAGGAGTGAGAAAAACATCACGGGGTGGTGCGCATCGTATGGGTGCGTGTTACATTACTTTCACTAGTAGGAGTGAGAAAAACATCACGGGGTGGTGCGCATCGTATGGGTGTGTGTTACATTACATTCACTAGTAGGAGTGAGAAAAACATCACGGGGTGGTGCGCATTGTATGGGTGTGTGTTACATTACATTCACTAGTAGGAGTGAGAAAAACATCACGGGGTGGTGCGCATCGTATGGGTGTGTGTTACATTACATTCACTAGTAGGAGTGAGAAAAACATCACGGGGTGGTGCGCATCGTATGGGTGTGTGTTACATTACATTCACTAGTAGGAGTGAGAAAAACATCACGGGTGGTGCGCATCGTATGGGTGTGTGTTATATTACATTCACTAGTAGGAGTGAGAAAAACATCACGGGGTGGTGCGCATCGTATGGGTGTGTGTTACATTACATTCACTAGTAGGAGTGAGAAAAACATCACGGGGTGGTGCGCATCGTATGGGTGCGTGTTACATTACATTCACTAGTAGGAGTGAGAAAAACATCACGGGGTGGTGCGCATCGTATGGGTGCGTGTTACATTACATTCACTACTAGGAGTGAGAAAAACATCACGGGGTGGTGCGCATCGTATGGGTGTGTGTTACATTACATTCACTAGTAGGAGTGAGAAAAACATCACGGGGTGGTGCGCATCGTATGGGTGTGTGTTACATTACATTCACTAGTAGGAGTGAGAAAAACATCACGGGGTGGTGCGCATTGTATGGGTGTGTGTTACATTACATTCACTAGTAGGAGTGAGAAAAACATCACGGGGTGGTGCGCATCGTATGGGTGTGTGTTACATTACATTCACTAGTAGGAGTGAGAAAAACATCAAGGGGTGGTGCGCATCGTATGGGTGTGTGTTACATTACATTCACTACTAGGAGTGAGAAAAACATCAAGGGGTGGTGCGCATTGTATGGGTCTGTGTTACATTACATTCACTACTAGGAGTGAGAAAAACATCACGGGTGGTGCGCATTGTATGGGTGTGTGTTACATTACATTCACTAGTAGGAGTGAGAAAAACATCACGGGGTGGTGCGCATTGTATGGGTGTGTGTTACATTACATTCACTAGTAGGATGAGAAAAACATCACGGGGTGGTGCGCATTGTATGGGTGTGTGTTACATTACATTCACTAGTAGGAGTGAGAAAAACATCACGGGGTGGTGCGCATTGTATGGGTGTGTGTTACATTACATTCACTAGTAGGAGTGAGAAAAACATCACGGGGTGGTGCGCATTGTATGGGTGTGTGTTACATTACATTCACTAGTAGGAGTGAGAAAAACATCACGGGGTGGTGCGCATTGTATGTGTGTGTGTTACATTACATTCACTACTAGGAGTGAGAAAAACATCACGGGGTGGTGCGCATTGTATGGGTGTGTGTTACATTACATTCACTACTAGGAGTGAGAAAAACATCACGGGGTGGTGCGCATTGTATGGGTGTGTGTTACATTACATTCACTAGTAGGAGTGAGAAAAACATCACGGTGTGTGCGCATTGTATGGGTGTGTGTTACATTACATTCACTACTAGGAGTGAGAAAAATGGTGCGCATTGTATGGGTGTGTGTTACATTACATTCACTAGTAGAGTGAGAAAAAACATCACGGTGTGGTGCGCATTGTATGGGTGTGTGTTACATTACATTCACTATTTGGAGTGAGAAAAACATCACGGTGTGGTGCGCATCGTATGGGTGTGTGTTACATTACATTCACTAGTAGGAGTGAGAAAAACATCACGGGGTGGTGCGCATCGTATGGGTGTGTGTTACATTACATTCACTAGTAGGAGTGAGAAAAACATCACGGTGTGGTGCGCATCGTATGGGTGTGTGTTACATTACATTCACTAGTAGGAGTGAGAAAAACATCACGGGGTGGTGCGCATCGTATGGGTGCGTGTTACATTACATTCACTAGTAGGAGTGAGAAAAACATCACGGGGTGGTGCGCATCGTATGGGTGCGTGTTACATTACATTCACTACTAGGAGTGAGAAAAACATCACGGGGTGGTGCGCATCGTATGGGTGCGTGTTACATTACATTCACTAGTAGGAGTGAGAAAAACATCACGGGGTGGTGCGCATCGTATGGGTGTGTGTTATATTACATTCACTAGTAGGAGTGAGAAAAACATCACGGGGTGGTCCGCATCGTATGGGTGTGTGTTACATTACATTCACTACTAGGAGTGAGAAAAACATCACGGGTGGTGCGCATTGTATGGGTGTGTGTTACATTACATTCACTACTAGGAGTGAGAAAAACATCACGGGGTGGTGCGCATTGTATGGGTGTGTGTTACATTACATTCACTAGTAGGAGTGAGAAAAACATCACGGGGTGGTGCGCATTGTATGGGTGTGTGTTACATTACATTCACTACTAGGAGTGAGAAAAACATCACGGGGTGGTGCGCATCGTATGGGTGCGTGTTACATTACATTCACTAGTAGGAGTGAGAAAAACATCACGGGGTGGTGCACATCGTATTGGTGCGTGTTACATTACATTCACTAGTAGGAGTGAGAAAAACATCACGGGGTGGTGCGCATCGTATGGGTGCGTGTTACATTACATTCACTACTAGGAGTGAGAAAAACATCACGGGGTGGTGCGCATCGTATGGGTGTGTGTTACATTACATTCACTAGTAGGAGTGAGAAAAACATCACGGGGTGGTGCGCATTGTATGGGTGTGTGTTACATTACATTCACTAGTAGGAGTGAGAAAAACATCACGGGGTGGTGCGCATTGTATGGGTGTGTGTTACATTAGATTCACTAGTAGGAGTGAGAAAAACATCACGGGGTGGTGCGCATTGTATGGGTGTGTGTTACATTACATTCACTACTAGGAGTGAGAAAAACATCACGGGGTGGTGCGCATTGTATGGGTGTGTGTTACATTACATTCACTAGTAGGAGTGAGAAAAACATCACGGGGTGGTGCGCATTGTATGGGTGTGTGTTACATTACATTCACTACTAGGAGTGAGAAAAACATCACGGGGTGGTGCGCATTGTATGGGTGTGTGTTACATTACATTCACTACTAGGAGTGAGAAAAACATCACGGGGTGGTGCGCATTGTATGGGTGTGTGTTACATTACATTCACTACTAGGAGTGAGAAAAACATCACGGGGTGGTGCGCATTGTATGGGTGTGTGTTACATTACATTCACTAGTAGGAGTGAGAAAAACATCACGGGGTGGTGCGCATTGTATGGGTGTGTGTTACATTACATTCACTACTAGGAGTGAGAAAAACATCACGGGGTGGTGCGCATTGTATGGGTGTGTGTTACATTAGATTCACTAGTAGGAGTTACAAAAACATCACGGGGTGGTGCGCATTGTATGGGTGTGTGTTACATTACATTCACTACTAGGAGTGAGAAAAACATCACGGGGTGGTGCGCATTGTATGGGTGTGTGTTACATTACATTCACTACTAGGAGTGAGAAAAACATCACGGGGTGGTGCGCATTGTATGTGTGTGTGTTACATTACATTCACTACTAGGAGTGAGAAAAACATCACGGGGTGGTGCGCATTGTATGGGTGTGTGTTACATTACATTCACTAGTAGGAGTGAGAAAAACATCACGGGGTGGTGCGCATTGTATGGGTGTGTGTTACATTACATTCACTAGTAGGAGTGAGAAAAACATCACGGGGTGGTGCGCATTGTATGGGTGTGTGTTACATTACATTCACTAGTAGGAGTGAGAAAAACATCACGGGGTGGTGCGCATCGTATGGGTGTGTGTTACATTACATTCACTAGTAGGAGTGAGAAAAACATCACGGGGTGGTGCGCATCGTATGGGTGTGTGTTACATTACATTCACTAGTAGGAGTGAGAAAAACATCACGGTGTGGTGCGCATCGTATGGGTGTGTGTTATATTACATTCACTAGTAGGAGTGAGAAAAACATCACGGGGTGGTGCGCATCGTATGGGTGTGTGTTACATTACATTCACTAGTAGGAGTGAGAAAAACATCACGGGGTGGTGCGCATCGTATGGGTGCGTGTTACATTACATTCACTAGTAGGAGTGAGAAAAACATCACGGGGTGGTGCGCATCGTATGGGTGCGTGTTACATTACATTCACTAGTAGGAGTGAGAAAAACATCACGGGGTGGTGCGCATCGTATGGGTGTGTGTTACATTACATTCACTAGTAGGAGTGAGAAAAACATCACGGGGTGGTGCGCATCGTATGGGTGTGTGTTACATTACATTCACTACTAGGAGTGAGAAAAACATCACGGGGTGGTGCGCATCGTATGGGTGTGTGTTACATTACATTCACTAGTAGGAGTGAGAAAAACATCACGGTGTGGTGCGCATCGTATGGGTGTGTGTTATATTACATTCACTAGTAGGAGTGAGAAAAACATCACGGGGTGGTGCGCATCGTATGGGTGTGTGTTACATTACATTCACTAGTAGGAGTGAGAAAAACATCACGGGGTGGTGCGCATCGTATGGGTGCGTGTTACATTACATTCACTAGTAGGAGTGAGAAAAACATCACGGGGTGGTGCGCATCGTATGGGTGCGTGTTACATTACATTCACTACTAGGAGTGAGAAAAACATCACGGGGTGGTGCGCATCGTATGGGTGTGTGTTACATTACATTCACTAGTAGGAGTGAGAAAAACATCACGGGGTGGTGCGCATCGTATGGGTGTGTGTTACATTACATTCACTAGTAGGAGTGAGAAAAACATCACGGGGTGGTGCGCATCGTATGGGTGTGTGTTACATTACATTCACTAGTAGGAGTGAGAAAAACATCACGGGGTGGTGCGCATCGTATGGGTGTGTGTTACATTACATTCACTAGTAGGAGTGAGAAAAACATCAAGGGGTGGTGCGCATTGTATGGGTGTGTGTTACATTACATTCACTAGTAGGAGTGAGAAAAACATCAAGGGGTGGTGCGCATTGTATGGGTCTGTGTTACATTACATTCACTACTAGGAGTGAGAAAAACATCACGGGGTGGTGCGCATTGTATGGGTGTGTGTTACATTACATTCACTAGTAGGAGTGAGAAAAACATCACGGGGTGGTGCGCATTGTATGGGTGTGTGTTACATTACATTCACTAGTAGGAGTGAGAAAAACATCACGGGGTGGTGCGCATTGTATGGGTGTGTGTTACATTACATTCACTAGTAGGAGTGAGAAAAACATCACGGGGAGGTGCGCATTGTATGGGTGTGTGTTACATTACATTCACTAGTAGGAGTGAGAAAAACATCACGGGGTGGTGCGCATTGTATGGGTGTGTGTTACATTACATTCACTAGTAGGAGTGAGAAAAACATCACGGGGTGGTGCGCATTGTATGTGTGTGTGTTACATTACATTCACTACTAGGAGTGAGAAAAACATCACGGGGTGGTGCGCATTGTATGGGTGTGTGTTACATTACATTCACTACTAGGAGTGAGAAAAACATCACGGGGTGGTGCGCATTGTATGGGTGTGTGTTACATTACATTCACTAGTAGGAGTGAGAAAAACATCACGGTGTGGTGCGCATTGTATGGGTGTGTGTTACATTACATTCACTACTAGGAGTGAGAAAAACATCACGGGGTGGTGCGCATTGTATGGGTGTGTGTTACATTACATTCACTAGTAGGAGTGAGAAAAACATCACGGTGTGGTGCGCATTGTATGGGTGTGTGTTACATTACATTCACTATTTGGAGTGAGAAAAACATCACGGGGTGGTGCGCATCGTATGGGTGTGTGTTACATTACATTCACTAGTAGGAGTGAGAAAAACATCACGGAGTGGTGCGCATCGTATGGGTGTGTGTTACATTACATTCACTAGTAGGAGTGAGAAAAACATCACGGTGTGGTGCGCATCGTATGGGTGTGTGTTACATTACATTCACTAGTAGGAGTGAGAAAAGCATCACGGGGTGGTGCGCATCGTATGGGTGCGTGTTACATTACATTCACTAGTAGGAGTGAGAAAAACATCACGGGGTGGTGCGCATCGTATGGGTGCGTGTTACATTACATTCACTACTAGGAGTGAGAAAAACATCACGGGGTGGTGCGCATCGTATGGGTGCGTGTTACATTACATTTCACTAGTAGGAGTGAGAAAAACATCACGGGGTGGTGCGCATCGTATGGGTGTGTGTTACATTACATTCACTAGTAGGAGTGAGAAAAACATCACGGGGTGGTCCGCATCGTATGGGTGTGTGTTACATTACATTCACTATAGGAGTGAGAAAAACATCACGGGGTGGTGCGCATCGTATGGGTGTGTGTTACATTACATTCACTACTAGGAGTGAGAAAAACATCACGGGGTGGTGCGCATTGTATGGGTGTGTGTTACATTACATTCACTACTAGGAGTGAGAAAAACATCACGGGGTGGTGCGCATTGTATGGGTGTGTGTTACATTACATTCACTACTAGGAGTGAGAAAAACATCACGGGGTGGTGCGCATCGTATGGGTCCGTGTTACATTACATTCACTAGTAGGAGTGAGAAAAACATCACGGGGTGGTGCGCATCGTATGGGTGCGTGTTACATTACATTCACTAGTAGGAGTGAGAAAAACATCACGGGGTGGTGCGCATTGTATGGGTGCGTGTTACATTACATTCACTAGTAGGAGTGAGAAAAACATCACGGGGTGGTGCGCATCGTATGGGTGTGTGTTACATTACATTCACTAGTAGGAGTGAGAAAAACATCACGGGGTGGTGCGCATTGTATGGGTGTGTGTTACATTACATTCACTAGTAGGAGTGAGAAAAACATCACGGGGTGGTGCGCATTGTATGGGTGTGTGTTACATTAGATTCACTAGTAGGAGTGAGAAAAAACATCACGGGGTGGTGCGCATTGTATGGGTGTGTGTTACATTACATTCACTACTAGGAGTGAGAAAAACATCACGGGGTGGTGCGCATTGTATGGGTGTGTGTTACATTACATTCACTAGTAGGAGTGAGAAAAACATCACGGGGTGGTGCGCATTGTATGGGTGTGTGTTACATTACATTCACTACTAGGAGTGAGAAAAACATCACGGGGTGGTGCGCATTGTATGGGTGTGTGTTACATTAGATTCACTAGTAGGAGTGAGAAAAACATCACGGGGTGGTGCGCATTGTATGGGTGTGTGTTACATTACATTCACTACTAGGAGTGAGAAAAACATCACGGGGTGGTGCGCATTGTATGGGTGTGTGTTACATTAGATTCACTAGTAGGAGTGAGAAAAACATCACGGGGTGGTGCGCATTGTATGGGTGTGTGTTACATTACATTCACTAGTAGGAGTGAGAAAAACATCACGGGGTGGTGCGCATTGTATGGGTGTGTGTTACATTACATTCACTACTAGGAGTGAGAAAAACATCACGGGGTGGTGCGCATTGTATGGGTGTGTGTTACATTACATTCACTAGTAGGAGTGAGAAAAACATCACGGGGTGGTGCGCATTGTATGGGTGTGTGTTACATTACATTCACTAGTAGGAGTGAGAAAAACATCACGGGGTGGTGCGCATTGTATGGGTGTGTGTTACATTACATTCACTAGTAGGAGTGAGAAAAACATCACGGGGTGGTGCGCATTGTATGGGTGTGTGTTACATTACATTCACTACTAGGAGTGAGAAAAACATCACGGGGTGGTGCGCATTGTATGGGTGTGTGTTACATTACATTCACTAGTAGGAGTGAGAAAAACATCACGGGGTGGTGCGCATTGTATGGGTGTGTGTTACATTACATTCACTAGTAGGAGTGAGAAAAACATCACGGGGTGGTGCGCATTGTATGGGTGTGTGTTACATTACATTCACTATTAGGAGTGAGAAAAACATCACGGGGTGGTGCGCATTGTATGGGTGTGTGTTACATTACATTCACTAGTAGGAGTGAGAAAAACATCACGGGGTGGTGCGCATTGTATGGGTGTGTGTTACATTACATTCACTAGTAGGAGTGAGAAAAACATCACGGGGTGGTGCGCATTGTATGGGTGTGTGTTACATTACATTCACTAGTAGGAGTGAGAAAAACATCACGGGGTGGTGCGCATTGTATGGGTGTGTGTTACATTACATTCACTAGTAGGAGTGAGAAAAACATCACGGGGTGGTGCGCATTGTATGGGTGTGTGTTACATTACATTCACTACTAGGAGTGAGAAAAACATCACGGGGTGGTGCGCATTGTATGGGTGTGTGTTACATTACATTCACTAGTAGGAGTGAGAAAAACATCACGGGGTGGTGCGCATTGTATGGGTGTGTGTTACATTACATTCACTAGTAGGAGTGAGAAATACATCACGGGGTGGTGCGCTTCGTATGGGTGTGTGTTACATTACATTCACTAGTAGGAGTGAGAAAAACATCACGGGGTGGTGCGCATCGTGTGGGTGTGTGTTACATTACATTCACTAGTAGGAGTGAGAAAAACATCACGGGGTGGTGCGCATCGTATGGGTGCGTGTTACATTACATTCACTAGTAGGAGTGAGAAAAACATCACGGGGTGGTGCGCATCGTATGGGTGCGTGTTACATTACATTCACTACTAGGAGTGAGAAAAACATCACGGGGTGGTGCGCATCGTATGGGTGCGTGTTACATTACATTCACTAGTAGGAGTGAGAAAAACATCACGGGGTGGTGCGCATCGTATGGGTGCGTGTTACATTACATTCACTAGTAGGAGTGAGAAAAACATCACGGGTGGTGCGCATCGTATGGGTGCGTGTTACATTACATTCACTACTAGGAGTGAGAAAAACATCACGGGGTGGTGCGCATCGTATGGGTGTGTGTCACATTACATTCACTAGTAGGAGTGAGAAAAACATCACGGGGTGGTGCGCATTGTATGGGTGTGTGTTACATTACATTCACTACTAGGAGTGAGAAAAACATCACGGGGTGGTGCGCATTGTATGGGTGTGTGTTACATTACATTCACTACTAGGAGTGAGAAAAACATCACGGGGTGGTGCGCATTGTATGGGTGTGTGTTACATTACATTCACTAGTAGGAGTGAGAAAAACATCACGGGGTGGTGCGCATTGTATGGGTGTGTGTTACATTACATTCACTAGTAGGAGTGAGAAAAACATCACGGGGTGGTGCGCATCGTATGGGTGTGTGTTACATTGCATTCACTAGTAGGAGTGAGAAAAACATCACGGGGTGGTGCGCATCGTATGGGTGTGTGTTACATTACATTCACTAGTAGGAGTGAGAAAAACATCACGGTGTGGTGCGCATCGTATGGGTGTGTGTTACATTACATTCACTAGTAGGAGTGAGAAAAACATCACGGGGTGGTGCGCATCGTATGGGTGTGTGTTACATTACATTCACTAGTAGGAGTGAGAAAAACATCACGGGGTGGTGCGCATCGTATGGGTGCGTGTTACATTACATTCACTAGTAGGAGTGAGAAAAACATCACGGGGTGGTGCACATCGTATGGGTGCGTGTTACATTACATTCACTACTAGGAGTGAGAAAAACATCACGGGGTGGTGCGCATCGTATGGGTGTGTGTTACATTACATTCACTAGTAGGAGTGAGAAAAACATCACGGGGTGGTGCGCATCGTATGGGTGCGTGTTACATTACATTCACTAGTAGGAGTGAGAAAAACATCACGGGGTGGTGCGCATCGTATGGGTGCGTGTTACATTACATTCACTACTAGGAGTGAGAAAAACATCACGGGGTGGTGCGCATCGTATGGGTGTGTGTCACATTACATTCACTAGTAGGAGTGAGAAAAACATCACGGGGTGGTGCGCATTGTATGGGTGTGTGTTACATTACATTCACTAGTAGGAGTGAGAAAAACATCACGGGGTGGTGCGCATTGTATGGGTGTGTGTTACATTAGATTCACTAGTAGGAGTGAGAAAAACATCACGGGGTGGTGCGCATTGTATGGGTGTGTGTTACATTACATTCACTATTAGGAGTGAGAAAAACATCACGGGGTGGTGCGCATTGTATGGGTGTGTGTTACATTACATTCACTACTAGGAGTGAGAAAAACATCACGGGGTGGTGCGCATCGTATGGGTGTGTGTTACATTACATTCACTAGTAGGAGTGAGAAAAACATCACGGGGTGGTGCGCATCGTATGGGTGCGTGTTACATTACATTCACTAGTAGGAGTGAGAAAAACATCACGGGGTGGTGCGCATCGTATGGGTGCGTGTTACATTGCATTCACTAGTAGGAGTGAGAAAAACATCACGGGGTGGTGCGCATCGTATGGGTGCGTGTTACATTACATTCACTAGTAGGAGGGAGAAAAACATCACGGGGTGGTGCGCATTGTATGGGTGTGTGTTACATTACATTCACTAGTAGGAGTGAGAAAAACATCACGGGGTGGTGCGCATTGTATGGGTGTGTGTTACATTACATTCACTACTAGGAGTGAGAAAAACATCACGGGGTGGTGCGCATTGTATGGGTGTGTGTTACATTACAATCACTACTAGGAGTGAGAAAAACATCACGGGGTGGTGCGCATTGTATGGGTGTGTGTTACATTACATTCACTAGTAGGAGTGAGAAAAACATCACGGGGTGGTGCGCTTTGTATGGGTGTGTGTTACATTACATTCACTACTAGGAGTGAGAAAAACATCACGGGATGGTGCGCATTGTATGGGTGTGTGTTACATTAGATTCACTAGTAGGAGTGAGAAAAACATCACGGGGTGGTGCGCATTGTATGTGTGTGTGTTACATTACATTCACTACTAGGAGTGAGAAAAACATCACGGGGTGGTGCGCATTGTATGGGTGTGTGTTACATTACATTCACTACTAGGAGTGAGAAAAACATCACGGGGTGGTGCGCAATGTATGGGTGTGTTACATTACATTCACTAGTAGGAGGGAGAAAAACATCACGGGGTGGTGCGCATTGTATGAGTGTGTGTTACATTACATTCACTAGTAGGAGTGAGAAAAACATCACGGGGTGGTGCGCATTGTATGGGTGTGTGTTACATTACATTCACTACTAGGAGTGAGAAAAACATCACGGGGTGGTGCGCATTGTATGGGTGTGTGTTACATTACATTCACTAGTAGGAGTGAGAAAAACATCACGGGGTGGTGCGCATTATATGGGTGTGTGTTACATTACATTCACTAGTAGGAGTGAGAAAAACATCACGGGGTGGTGCGCATCGTATGGGTGTGTGTTACATTACATTCACTAGTAGGAGTGAGAAAAACATCACGGGGTGGTGCGCATCGTATGGGTGTGTGTTACATTACATTCACTAGTAGGAGTGAGAAAAACATCACGGGGTGGTGCGCATCGTATGGGTGTGTGTTACATTACATTCACTAGTAGGAGTGAGAAAAACATCACGGGGTGGTGCGCATCGTATGGGTGTGTGTTACATTACATTCACTAGTAGGAGTGAGAAAAACATCACGGGGTGGTGCGCATCGTATGGGTGTGTGTTACATTACATTCACTAGTAGGAGTAAGAAAAACATCACGTGGTGGTGCGCATCGTATGGGTGTGTGTTACATTACATTCACTAGTAGGAGTGAGAAAAACATCAAGGGGTGGTGCACATCGTATGGGTGTGTGTTACATTACATTCACTAGTAGGAGTGAGAAAAACATCACGGGGTGGTGCGCATTGTATGGGTGTGTGTTACATTACATTCACTACTAGGAGTGAGAAAAACATCACGGGGTGGTGCGCATTGTATGGGTGTGTGTTACATTACATTCACTAGTAGGAGTGAGAAAAACATCACGGGGTGGTGCGCATTGTATGGGTGTGTGTTACATTACATTCACTACTAGGAGTGAGAAAAACATCACGGGGTGGTGCGCATTGTATGGGTGTGTGTTACATTACATTCACTACTAGGAGTGAGAAAAACATCACGGGGTGGTGCGCATTGTATGGGTGTGTGTTACATTACATTCACTAGTAGGAGTGAGAAAAACATCACGGGGTGGTGCGCATTGTATGGGTGTGTGTTACATTACATTCACTAGTAGGAGTGAGAAAAACATCACGGTGTGGTGCGCATCGTATGGGTGTGTGTTACATTACATTCACTAGTAGGAGTGAGAAAAACATCACGGGGTGGTGCGCATTATATGGGTGTGTGTTACATTACATTCACTAGTAGGAGTGAGAAAAACATCACGGGGTGGTGCGCATCGTATGGGTGTGTGTTAAATTACATTCACTAGTAGGAGTGAGCAAAACATCACCGGGTGGTGCGCATTGTATGGGTGTGTGTTACATTACATTCACTAGTAGGAGTGAGAAAAACATCACGGGGTGGTGCGCATTGTATGGGTGTGTGTTACATTACATTCACTAGTAGGAGTGAGAAAAACATCACGGGGTGGTGCGCATTGCATGGGTGTGTGTTACATTACATTCACTAGTAGGAGTGAGAAAAACATCACGGGGTGGTGCGCATTGCATGGGTGTGTGTTACATTACATTCACTAGTAGGAGTGAGAAAAACATCACGGGGTGGTGCGCATTGCATGGGTGTGTGTTACATTACATTCACTAGTAGGAGTGAGAAAAACATCACGGGGTGGTGCGCATTGTATGGGTGTGTGTTACATTACATTCACTAGTAGGAGGGAGAAAATCATCACGGGGTGGTGCGCATTGTATGGGTGTGTGTTACATTACATTCACTAGTAGGAGTGAGAAAAACATCACGGGGTGGTGCGCATTGTATGGGTGTGTGTTACATTACATTCACTAGTAGGAGTGAGAAAAACATCACGGGGTGGTGCGCATTGTATGGGTGTGTGTTACATTACATTCACTAGTAGGAGTGAGAAAAACATCACGGGGTGGTGCGCATTGTATGGGTGTGTGTTACATTAAATTCACTAGTAGGAGTGAGAAAAACATCACGGGGTGGTGCGCATTGTATGGGTGTGTGTTACATTACATTCACTAGTAGGAGTGAGAAAAACATCACGGGGTGGTGCGCATTGTATGGGTGTGTGTTACATTACATTCACTATTAGGAGTGAGAAAAACATCACGGGGTGGTGCGCATTGTATGGGTGTGTGTTACATTACATTCACTAGTAGGAGTGAGAAAAACATCACGGGGTGGTGCGCATTGTATGGGTGTGTGTTACATTACATTCACTACTAGGAGTGAGAAAAACATCACGGGGTGGTGCGCATTGTATGGGTGTGTGTTACATTAGATTCACTAGTAGGAGTGAGAAAAACATCACGGGGTGGTGCGCATTGTATGGGTGTGTGTTACATTACATTCACTACTAGGAGTGAGAAAAACATCACGGGGTGGTGCGCATTGTATGGGTGTGTGTTACATTACATTCACTACTAGGAGTGAGAAAAACATCACGGGGTGGTGCGCATTGTATGGGTGTGTGTTACATTACATTCACTAGTAGGAGTGAGAAAAACATCACGGGGTGGTGCGCATTGTATGGGTGTGTGTTACATTACATTCACTAGTAGGAGTGAGAAATACATCACGGGGTGGTGCGCTTCGTATGGGTGTGTGTTACATTACATTCACTAGTAGGAGTGAGAAAAACATCACGGGGTGGTGCGCATCGTGTGGGTGTGTGTTACATTACATTCACTAGTAGGAGTGAGAAAAACATCACGGGGTGGTGCGCATCGTATGGGTGCGTGTTACATTACATTCACTAGTAGGAGTGAGAAAAACATCACGGGGTGGTGCGCATCGTATGGGTGCGTGTTACATTACATTCACTACTAGGAGTGAGAAAAACATCACGGGGTGGTGCGCATCGTATGGGTGCGTGTTACATTACATTCACTAGTAGGAGTGAGAAAAACATCACGGGGTGGTGCGCATCGTATGGGTGCGTGTTACATTACATTCACTAGTAGGAGTGAGAAAAACATCACGGGGTGGTGCGCATCGTATGGGTGCGTGTTACATTACATTCACTACTAGGAGTGAGAAAAACATCACGGGGTGGTGCGCATCGTATGGGTGTGTGTCACATTACATTCACTAGTAGGAGTGAGAAAAACATCACGGGGTGGTGCGCATTGTATGGGTGTGTGTTACATTACATTCACTACTAGGAGTGAGAAAAACATCACGGGGTGGTGCGCATTGTATGGGTGTGTGTTACATTACATTCACTACTAGGAGTGAGAAAAACATCACGGGGTGGTGCGCATTGTATGGGTGTGTGTTACATTACATTCACTAGTAGGAGTGAGAAAAACATCACGGGGTGGTGCGCATTGTATGGGTGTGTGTTACATTACATTCACTAGTAGGAGTGAGAAAAACATCACGGGGTGGTGCGCATCGTATGGGTGTGTGTTACATTACATTCACTAGTAGGAGTGAGAAAAACATCACGGGGTGGTGCGCATCGTATGGGTGTGTGTTACATTACATTCACTAGTAGGAGTGAGAAAAACATCACGGTGTGGTGCGCATCGTATGGGTGTGTGTTACATTACATTCACTAGTAGGAGTGAGAAAAACATCACGGGGTGGTGCGCATCGTATGGGTGTGTGTTACATTACATTCACTAGTAGGAGTGAGAAAAACATCACGGGGTGGTGCGCATCGTATGGGTGCGTGTTACATTACATTCACTAGTAGGAGTGAGAAAAACATCACGGGGTGGTGCACATCGTATGGGTGCGTGTTACATTACATTCACTACTAGGAGTGAGAAAAACATCACGGGGTGGTGCGCATCGTATGGGTGTGTGTTACATTACATTCACTAGTAGGAGTGAGAAAAACATCACGGGGTGGTGCGCATCGTATGGGTGCGTGTTACATTACATTCACTAGTAGGAGTGAGAAAAACATCACGGGGTGGTGCGCATCGTATGGGTGCGTGTTACATTACATTCACTACTAGGAGTGAGAAAAACATCACGGGGTGGTGCGCATCGTATGGGTGTGTGTCACATTACATTCACTAGTAGGAGTGAGAAAAACATCACGGGGTGGTGCGCATTGTATGGGTGTGTGTTACATTACATTCACTAGTAGGAGTGAGAAAAACATCACGGGGTGGTGCGCATTGTATGGGTGTGTGTTACATTAGATTCACTAGTAGGAGTGAGAAAAACATCACGGGGTGGTGCGCATTGTATGGGTGTGTGTTACATTACATTCACTATTAGGAGTGAGAAAAACATCACGGGGTGGTGCGCATTGTATGGGTGTGTGTTACATTACATTCACTACTAGGAGTGAGAAAAACATCACGGGGTGGTGCGCATCGTATGGGTGTGTGTTACATTACATTCACTAGTAGGAGTGAGAAAAACATCACGGGGTGGTGCGCATCGTATGGGTGCGTGTTACATTACATTCACTAGTAGGAGTGAGAAAAACATCACGGGGTGGTGCGCATCGTATGGGTGCGTGTTACATTACATTCACTAGTAGGAGTGAGAAAAACATCACGGGGTGGTGCGCATCGTATGGGTGCGTGTTACATTACATTCACTAGTAGGAGGGAGAAAAACATCACGGGGTGGTGCGCATTGTATGGGTGTGTGTTACATTACATTCACTAGTAGGAGTGAGAAAAACATCACGGGGTGGTGCGCATTGTATGGGTGTGTGTTACATTACATTCACTACTAGGAGTGAGAAAAACATCACGGGGTGGTGCGCATTGTATGGGTGTGTGTTACATTACAATCACTACTAGGAGTGAGAAAAACATCACGGGGTGGTGCGCATTGTATGGGTGTGTGTTACATTACATTCACTAGTAGGAGTGAGAAAAACATCACGGGGTGGTGCGCTTTGTATGGGTGTGTGTTACATTACATTCACTACTAGGAGTGAGAAAAACATCACGGGATGGTGCGCATTGTATGGGTGTGTGTTACATTAGATTCACTAGTAGGAGTGAGAAAAACATCACGGGGTGGTGCGCATTGCATGTGTGTGTGTTACATTACATTCACTACTAGGAGTGAGAAAAACATCACGGGGTGGTGCGCATTGTATGGGTGTGTGTTACATTACATTCACTACTAGGAGTGAGAAAAACATCACGGGGTGGTGCGCAATGTATGGGTGTGTTACATTACATTCACTAGTAGGAGGGAGAAAAACATCACGGGGTGGTGCGCATTGTATGGGTGTGTGTTACATTACATTCACTAGTAGGAGTGAGAAAAACATCACGGTGTGGTGCGCATTGTATGGGTGTGTGTTACATTACATTCACTACTAGGAGTGAGAAAAACATCACGGGGTGGTGCGCATTGTATGGGTGTGTGTTACATTACATTCACTAGTAGGAGTGAGAAAAACATCACGGGGTGGTGCGCATTATATGGGTGTGTGTTACATTACATTCACTAGTAGGAGTGAGAAAAACATCACGGGGTGGTGCGCATCGTATGGGTGTGTGTTACATTACATTCACTAGTAGGAGTGAGAAAAACATCACGGGGTGGTGCGCATCGTATGGGTGTGTGTTACATTACATTCACTAGTAGGAGTGAGAAAAACATCACGGGGTGGTGCGCATCGTATGGGTGTGTGTTACATTACATTCACTAGTAGGAGTGAGAAAAACATCACGGGGTGGTGCGCATCGTATGGGTGTGTGTTACATTACATTCACTAGTAGGAGTGAGAAAAACATCACGGGGTGGTGCGCATCGTATGGGTGTGTGTTACATTACATTCACTAGTAGGAGTGAGAAAAACATCACAGGGTGGTGCGCATCGTATGGGTGTGTGTTACATTACATTCACTAGTAGGAGTGAGAAAAACATCAAGGGGTGGTGCACATCGTATGGGTGTGTGTTACATTACATTCACTAGTAGGAGTGAGAAAAACATCACGGGGTGGTGCGCATTGTATGGGTGAGTGTTACATTACATTCACTACTAGGAGTGAGAAAAACATCACGGGGTGGTGCGCATCGTATGGGTGTGTGTTACATTACATTCACTAGTAGGAGTGAGAAAAACATCACGGGGTGGTGCGCATTGTATGGGTGTGTGTTACATTACATTCACTAGTAGGAGTGAGAAAAATATCACGGGGTGGTGCGCATCGTATGGGTGTGTGTTACATTACATTCACTAGTAGGAGTGAGAAAAACATCACGGGGTGGTGCGCATCGTATGGGTGTGTGTTACATTACATTCACTAGTAGGAGTGAGAAAAACATCACGGTGTGGTGCGCATCGTATGGGTGTGTGTTACATTACATTCACTAGTAGGAGTGAGAAAAACATCACGGGGTGGTGCGCATCGTATGGGTGTGTGTTACATTACATTCACTAGTAGGAGTGAGAAAAACATCACGGGGTGGTGCGCATCGTATGGGTGCGTGTTACATTACATTCACTAGTAGGAGTGAGAAAAACATCACGGGGTGGTGCACATCGTATGGGTGCGTGTTACATTACATTCACTACTAGGAGTGAGAAAAACATCACGGGGTGGTGCGCATCGTATGGGTGTGTGTTACATTACATTCACTAGTAGGAGTGAGAAAAACATCACGGGGTGGTGCGCATCGTATGGGTGCGTGTTACATTACATTCACTAGTAGGAGTGAGAAAAACATCACGGGGTGGTGCGCATCGTATGGGTGTGTGTTACATTACATTCACTAGTAGGAGTGAGAAAAACATCACGGGGTGGTGCGCATCGTATGGGTGTGTGTTACATTACATTCACTAGTAGGAGTGAGAAAAACATCACGGGGTGGTGCGCATCGTATGGGTGTGTGTTACATTACATTCACTAGTAGGAGTGAGAAAAACATCACGGGGTGGTGCGCATCGTATGGGTGTGTGTTACATTACATTCACTAGTAGGAGTGAGAAAAACATCACAGGGTGGTGCGCATCGTATGGGTGTGTGTTACATTACATTCACTAGTAGGAGTGAGAAAAACATCAAGGGGTGGTGCACATCGTATGGGTGTGTGTTACATTACATTCACTAGTAGGAGTGAGAAAAACATCACGGGGTGGTGCGCATTGTATGGGTGTGTGTTACATTACATTCACTACTAGGAGTGAGAAAAACATCACGGGGTGGTGCGCATTGTATGGGTGTGTGTTACATTACATTCACTAGTAGGAGTGAGAAAAACATCACGGGGTGGTGCGCATTGTATGGGTGTGTGTTACATTACATTCACTAGTAGGAGTGAGAAAAACATCACGGGGTGGTGCGCATTGTATGGGTGTGTGTTACATTACATTCACTAGTAGGAGTGAGAAAAACATCACGGGGTGGTGCGCATTGTATGGGTGTGTGTTACATTACATTCACTAGTAGGAGTGAGAAAAACATCACGGGGTGGTGCGCATTGTATGGGTGTGTGTTACATTACATACACTAGTTGGAGTGAGAAAAACATCACGGGGTGGTGCGCATTGTATGGGTGTGTGTTACATTACATTCACTAGTAGGAGTGAGAAAAACATCACGGGGTGGTGCGCATTGTATGGGTGTGTGTTACATTACATTCACTAGTAGGAGTGAGAAAAACATCACGGGGTGGTGCGCATCGTATGGGTGTGTGTTACATTACATTCACTAGTAGGAGTGAGAAAAACATCACGGGGTGGTGCGCATCGTATGGGTGTGTGTTACATTACATTCACTAGTAGGAGTGAGAAAAACATCACGGGGTGGTGCGCATCGTATGGGTGTGTGTTACATTACATTCACTAGTAGGAGTTAGAAAAACATCACGGGGTGGTGCGCATCGTATGGGTGTGTGTTACATTACATTCACTAGTAGGAGTGAGAAAAACATCACGGGGTGGTGCGCATCGTATGGGTGTGTGTTACATTACATTCACTAGTAGGAGTGAGAAAGACATCACGGGGTGGTGCGCATCGTATGGGTGTGTGTTACATTACATTCACTAGTAGGAGTGAGAAAAACATCACGGGGTGGTGCGCATCGTATGGGTGTGTGTTACATTACATTCACTAGTAGGAGTGAGAAAAACATCACGGGGTGGTGCGCATTGTATGGGTGTGTGTTACATTACATTCACTAGTAGGAGTGAGAAAAACATCAAGGGGTGGTGCGCATTGTATGGGTGTGTGTTACATTACATTCACTAGTAGGAGTGAGAAAAACATCACGGGGTGGTGCGCATTGTATGGGTGTGTGTTACATTACATTCACTAGTAGGAGTGAGAAAAACATCACGGGGTGGTGCGCATTGTATGGGTGTGTGTTACATTACATTCACTAGTAGGAGTGAGAAAAACATCACGGGGTGGTGCGCATTGTATGGGTGTGTGTTACATTACATTCACTAGTAGGAGTGAGAAAAACATCACGGGGTGGTGCGCATTGTATGGGTGTGTGTTACATTACATTCACTAGTAGGAGTGAGAAAAACATCACGGGGTGGTGCGCATTGTATGGGTGTGTGTTACATTACATTCACTAGTAGGAGTGAGAAAAACATCACGGGGTGGTGCACATTGTATGGGTGTGTGTTACATTACATTCACTAGTAGGAGTGAGAAAAACATCACGGGGTGGTGCGCATTGTATGGGTGCGTGTTACATTACATTCACTAGTAGGAGTGAGAAAAACATCACGGGGTGGTGCGCATTGTATGTGTGTGTGTTACATTACATTCACAACTAGGAGTGAGAAAAACATCACGGGGTGGTGCGCATTGTATGGGTGTGTGTTACATTACATTCACTACTAGGAGTGAGAAAAACATCACGGGGTGGTGCGCATTGTATGGGTGTGTGTTACATTACATTCACTAGTAGGAGTGAGAAAAACATCACGGGGTGGTGCGCATCGTATGGGTGGGTGTTACATTACATTCACTAGTAGGAGTGAGAAAAACATCACGGGGTGGTGCGCATCGTATGGGTGCGTGTTACATTACATTCACTACTAGGAGTGAGAAAAACATCACGGGGTGGTGCGCATCGTATGGGTGCGTGTTACATTACATTCACTAGTAGGAGTGAGAAAAACATCACGGGGTGGTGCGCATTGTATGGGTGTGTGTTACATTACATTCACTAGTAGGAGTGAGAAAAACATCACGGGGTGGTGCGCATTGTATGGGTGTGTGTTACATTACATTCACTACTAGGAGTGAGAAAAACATCACGGGGTGGTGCGCATTGTATGGGTGTGTGTTACATTACATTCACTACTAGGAGTGAGAAAAACATCACGGGGTGGTGCGCATTGTATGGGTGTGTGTTATATTACATTCACTAGTAGGAGTGAGAAAAACATCACGGGGTGGTGCGCATCGTATGGGTGTGTGTTACATTACATTCACTAGTAGGAGTGAGAAAAACATCACGGGGTGGTGCGCATCATCTGGGTGCGTGTTACATTACATTCACTAGTAGGAGTGAGAAAAACATCACGGGGTGGTGCGCATCGTATGGGTGCGTGTTACATTACATTCACTACTAGGAGTGAGAAAAACATCACGGGGTGGTGCGCATTGTATGGGTGTGTGTTACATTAGATTCACTAGTAGGAGTGAGAAAAACATCACGGGGTGGTGCGCATTGTATGGGTGTGTGTTACATTACATTCACTAGTAGGAGTGAGAAAAACATCACGGGGTGGTGCGCATTGTATGGGTGTGTGTTACATTACATTCACTAGTAGGAGTGAGAAAAACATCACGGGGTGGTGCGCATTGTATGGGTGTGTGTTACATTACATTCACTACTAGGAGTGAGAAAAACATCACGGGGTGGTGCGCATTGTATGGGTGTGTGTTACATTAGATTCACTAGTAGGAGTGAGAAAAACATCACGGGGTGGTGCGCATTGTATGGGTGTGTGTTACATTACATTCACTACTAGGAGTGAGAAAAACATCACGGGGTGGTGCGCATTGTATGGGTGTGTGTTACATTACATTCACTAGTAGGAGTGAGAAAAACATCACGGGGTGGTGCGCATTGTATGGGTGTGTGTTACATTACATTCACTACTAGGAGTGAGAAAAACATCACGGGGTGGTGCGCATTGTAATGGGTGTGTGTTACATTACATTCACTACTAGGAGTGAGAAAAACATCACGGGGTGGTGCGCATTGTATGGGTGTGTGTTACATTACATTCACTACCAAGAGTGAGAAAAACATCACGGGGTGGTGCGCATTGTATGGGTGTGTGTTACATTACATTCACTAGTAGGAGTGAGAAAAACATCACGGGGTGGTGCGCATCGTATGGGTGTGTGTTACATTACATTCACTAGTAGGAGTGAGAAAAACATCACGGGGTGGTGCGCATCGTATGGGTGTGTGTTACATTACATTCACTAGTAGGAGTGAGAAAAACATCACGGGGTGGTGCGCATCGTATGGGTGTGTGTTACATTACATTCACTAGTAGGAGTGAGAAAAACATCACGGGGTGGTGCGCATCGTATGGGTGTGTGTTACATTACATTCACTAGTAGGAGTGAGAAAAACATCACGGGGTGGTGCGCATTGTATGGGTGTGTGTTACATTACATTCACTAGTAGGAGTGAGAAAAACATCACGGGGTGGTGCGCATTGTATGGGTGTGTGTTACATTACATTCACTAGTAGGAGTGAGAAAAACATCACGGGGTGGTGCGCATTGTATGGGTGTGTGTTACATTACATTCACTAGTAGGAGTGAGAAAAACATCACGGGGTGGTGCGCATTGTATGGGTGTGTGTTACATTACATTCACTAGTAGGAGTGAGAAAAACATCACGGGGTGGTGCGCATCGTATGGGTGTGTGTTACATTACATTCACTAGTAGGAGTGAGAAAAACATCACGGGGTGGTGCGCATTGTATGGGTGTGTGTTACATTACATTCACTAGTAGGAGTGAGAAAAACATCACGGGGTGGTGCGCATCGTATGGGTGTGTGTTACATTACATTCACTAGTAGGAGTGAGAAAAACATCACGGGGTGGTGCGCATTGTATGGGTGTGTGTTACATTACATTCACTAGTAGGAGTGAGAAAAACATCACGGGGTGGTGCGCATTGTATGGGTGTGTGTTACATTACATTCACTAGTAGGAGTGAGAAAAACATCACGGGGTGGTGCGCATTGTATGGGTGTGTGTTACATTACATTCACTAGTAGGAGTGAGAAAAACATCACGGGGTGGTGCGCATTGTATGGGTGTGTGTTACATTACATTCACTAGTAGGAGTGAGAAAAACATCACGGGGTGGTGCGCATTGTATGGGTGTGTGTTACATTACATTCACTAGTAGGAGTGAGAAAAACATCACGGGGTGGTGCGCATTGTATGGGTGTGTGTTACATTACATTCACTAGTAGGAGTGAGAAAAACATCACGGGGTGGTGCGCATTGCATGGGTGTGTGTTACATTATATTCACTAGTAGGAGTGAGAAAAACATCACGGGGTGGTGCGCATTGCATGGGTGTGTGTTACATTACATTCACTAGTAGGAGTGAGAAAAACATCACGGGGTGTTGCGCATTGTATGGGTGTGTGTTACATTACATTCACTAGTAGGAGTGAGAAAAACATCACGGGGTGGTGCGCATTGTATGGGTGTGTGTTACATTACATTCACTAGTAGGAGTGAGAAAAACATCACGGGGTGGTGCGCATTGTATGGGTGTGTGTTACATTACATTCACTACTAGGAGTGAGAAAAACATCACGGGGTGGTGCGCATTGTATGGGTGTGTGTTACATTAGATTCACTACTAGGAGTGAGAAAAACATCACGGGGTGGTGCGCATTGTATGTGTGTGTGTTACATTACATTCACTACTAGGAGTGAGAAAAACATCACGGGGTGGTGCGCATCGTATGGGTGTGTGTTACATTACATTCACTAGTAGGAGTGAGAAAAACATCACGGGGTGGTGCGCATCGTATGGGTGTGTGTTACATTACATTCACTAGTAGGAGTGAGAAAAACATCACGGGGTGGTGCGCATCGTATGGGTGTGTCTTACATTACATTCACTAGTAGGAGTGAGAAAAACATCACGGGGTGGTGCGCATCGTATGGGTGTGTGTTACATTACATTCACTAGTAGGAGTGAGAAAAACATCACGGGGTGGTGCGCATCGTATGGGTGTGTGTTACATTACATTCACTAGTAGGAGTGAGAAAAACATCACGGGGTGGTGCGCATCGTATGGGTGTGTGTTACATTACATTCACTAGTAGGAGTGAGAAAAACATCACGGGGTGGTGCGCATCGTATGGGTGTGTGTTACATTGCATTCACTAGTAGGAGTGAGAAAAACATCACGGGGTGGTGCGCATTGTATGGGTGTGTGTTACATTACATTCACTAGTAGGAGTGAGAAAAACATCACGGGGTGGTGCGCATTGTATGGGTGTGTGTTACATTACATTCACTAGTAGGAGTGAGAAAAACATCACGGGGTGGTGCGCATTGTATGGGTGTGTGTTACATTACATTCACTAGTAGGAGTGAGAAAAACATCACGGGGTGGTGCGCATTGTATGGGTGTGTGTTACATTACATTCACTAGTAGGAGTGAGAAAAACATCACGGGGTGGTGCGCATTGTATGGGTGTGTGTTACATTACATTCACTAGTAGGAGTGAGAAAAACATCACGGGGTGGTGCGCATTGTATGGGTGTGTGTTACATTACATTCACTAGTAGGAGTGAGAAAAACATCACGGGGTGGTGCGCATTGTATGGGTGTGTGTTACATTACATTCACTAGTAGGAGTGAGAAAAACATCACGGGGTGGTGCGCATTGCATGGGTGTGTGTTACATTATATTCACTAGTAGGAGTGAGAAAAACATCACGGGGTGGTGCGCATTGCATGGGTGTGTGTTACATTACATTCACTAGTAGGAGTGAGAAAAACATCACGGGTTGTTGCGCATTGTATGGGTGTGTGTTACATTACATTCACTAGTAGGAGTGAGAAAAACATCACGGGGTGGTGCGCATTGTATGGGTGTGTGTTACATTACATTCACTACTAGGAGTGAGAAAAACATCACGGGGTGGTGCGCATTGTATGGGTGTGTGTTACGTTACATTCACTAGTAGGAGTGAGAAAAACATCACGGGGTGGTGCGCATTGTATGGGTGTGTGTTACGTTACATTCACTACTAGGAGTGAGAAAAACATCACGCGGTGGTGTGCATTTTATGGCTGTGTGTTACATTACATTCACTAGTAGGAGTGAGAAAAACATCTCGGGTGGTGCGCATTGTATTGGTGTGTGTTACATTAGATTCACTAGTAGGAGTGAGAAAAACATCACGGGGTGGTGCGCATTGTATGGGTGTGTGTTACATTACATTCACTAGTAGGAGTGAGAAAAACATCACGGGGTGGTGCGCATTGTATGTGTGTGTGTTACATTACATTCACTACTAGGAGTGAGAAAAACATCACGGGGTGGTGCGCATTGTATGGGTGTGTGTTACATTACATTCACTACTAGGAGTGAGAAAAACATCACGGGGTGGTGCGCATTGTATGGGTGTGTGTTACATTACATTCACTAGTAGGAGTGAGAAAAACATCACGGGGTGGTGCGCATTGTATGGGTGTGTGTTACATTACATTCACTACTAGGAGTGAGAAAAACATCACGCGGTGGTGTGCATTGTATGGGTGTGTGTTACATTACATTCACTAGTAGGAGTGAGAAAAACATCACGGGGTGGTGCGCATTGTATTGGGGTGTGTTACATTAGATTCACTAGTAGGAGTGAGAAAAACATCACGGGGTGGTGCGCATTGTATTGGTGTGTGTTACATTACATTCACTAGTAGGAGTGAGAAAAACATCACGGGGTGGTGCGCATTGTATGGGTGTGTGTTACATTACATTCACTACTAGGAGTGAGAAAAACATCACGGGGTGGTGCGCAATGTATGGGTGTGTGTTACATTACATTCACTAGTAGGAGTGAGAAAAACATCACGGGGTGGTGCGCATTGTATGGGTGTGTGTTACATTACATTCACTACTAGGAGTGAGAAAAACATCACGGGGTGGTGCGCATTGTATGGGTGTGTGTTACATTACATTCACTAGTAGGAGTGAGAAAAACATCACGGGGTGGTGCGCATTGTATGGGTGTGTGTTACATTACATTCACTAGTAGGAGTGAGAAAAACATCACGGGGTGGTGCGCATTGTATGGGTGTGTGTTACATTACATTCACTAGTAGGAGTGAGAAAAACATCACGGGGTGGTGCGCATTGTATTGGTGTGTGTTACATTACATTCACTACTAGGAGTGAGAAAAACATCACGGGGTGGTGCGCATTGTATGGGTGTGTGTTACATTACATTCACTACTAGGAGTGAGAAAAACATCACGGGGTGGTGCGCTTTGTATGGGTGTGTGTTACATTACATTCACTAGTAGGAGTGAGAAAAACATCACGGGGTGGTGCGCATCATATGGGTGTGTGTTACATTACATTCACTAGTAGGAGTGAGAAAAACATCACGGGGTGGTGCGCATCGTATGGGTGTGTGTTACATTACATTCACTAGTAGGAGTGAGAAAAACATCACGGGGTGGTGCGCATCGTATGGGTGTGTGTTACATTACATTCACTAGTAGGAGTGAGAAAAACATCACGGGGTGGTGCACATCGTATGGGTGTTTTTTACATTACATTCACTAGTAGGAGTGAGAAAAACATCACGGGGTGGTGCGCATCGTATGGGTGTGTGTTACATTACATTCACTACTAGGAGTGAGAAAAACATCACGGGGTGGTGCGCATGGTATGGGTGTGTGTTACATTACATTCACTACTAGGAGTGAGAAAAACATCACGGGGTGGTGCGCATCGTATGGGTGTGTGTTACATTACATTCACTAGTAGGAGTGAGAAAAACATCACGGGGTGGTGCGCATCGTATGGGTGTGTGTTACATTACATTCACTAGTAGGAGGGAGAAAAACATCACGGGGTGGTGCGCATCGTATGGGTGTGTGTTACATTACATTCACTATTAGGAGTGAGAAAAACATCACGGGGTGGTGCGCATCGTATGGGTGTGTGTCACATTACATTCACTAGTAGGAGTGAGAAAAACATCACGGGGTGGTGCCCATCGTATGGGTGTGTGTTACATTACATTCACTAGTAGTAGTGAGAAAAACATCACGGGGTGGTGCGCATCGTATGGGTGTGTGTTACATTACATTCACTAGTAGGAGTGAGAAAAACATCACGGTGTGGTGCGCATCGTATGGGTGTGTGTTACATTACATTCACTAGTAGGAGTGAGAAAAACATCACGGGGTGGTGCGCATCTTATGGGTGTGTGTTACATTACATTCACTAGTAGGAGTGAGAAAAACATCACGGGGTGGTGCGCATCGTATGGGTGCGTGTTACATTACATTCACTAGTAGGAGTGAGAAAAACATCACGGGGTGGTGCGCATCGTATGGGTGCGTGTTACATTACATTCACTACTAGGAGTGAGAAAAACATCACGGGGTGGTGCGCATCGTATGGGTGCGTGTTACATTACATTCACTAGTAGGAGTGAGAAAAACATCACGGTGTGGTGCGCATTGTATGGGTGTGTGTTACATTACATTCACTAGTAGGAGTGAGAAAAACATCACGGGGTGGTGCGCATTGTATGGGTGTGTGTTACATTACATTCACTACTAGGAGTGAGAAAAACATCACGGGGTGGTGCGCATTGTATGGGTGTGTGTTACATTACATTCACTAGTAGGAGTGAGAAAAACATCACGGGGTGGTGCGCATTGTATGGGTGTGTGTTACATTACATTCACTAGTAGGAGTGAGAAAAACATCACGGGGTGGTGCGCATTGTATGGGTGTGTGTTACATTACATTCACTACTAGGAGTGAGAAAAACATCACGGGGTGGTGCGCATTGTATGGGTGTGTGTTACATTACATTCACTAGTAGGAGTGAGAAAAACATCACGGGGTGGTGCGCATTGTATGGGTGTGTGTTACATTACATTCACTAGTAGGAGTGAGAAAAACATCACGGGGTGGTGCGCATTGTATGGGTGTGTGTTACATTACATTCACTAGTAGGAGTGACAAAAACATCACGGGGTGGTGCGCATTGTATGGGTGTGTGTTACATTACATTCACTAGTAGGAGTGAGAAAAACATCACGGGGTGGTGCGCATTGTATGGGTGTGTGTTACATTACATTCACTAGTAGGAGTGAGAAAAACATCACGGGGTGGTGCGCATTGTATGGGTGTGTGTTACATTACATTCACTAGTAGGAGTGAGAAAAACATCACGGGGTGGTGCGCATTGTATGGGTGTGTGTTACATTACATTCACTAGTAGGAGTGAGAAAAACATCACGGGGTGGTGCGCATTGCATGGGTGTGTGTTACATTACATTCACTAGTAGGAGTGAGAAAAACATCACGGGGTGGTGCGCATTGCATGGGTGTGTGTTACATTACATTCACTAGTAGGAGTGAGAAAAACATCACGGGGTGGTGCGCGTTGCATGGGTGTGTGTTACATTACATTCACTACTAGGAGTGAGAAAAACATCACGGGGTGGTGCGCATTGTATGGGTGTGTGTTATATTACATTCACTACTAGGAGTGAGAAAAACATCACGGGGTGGTGCGCATTGTATGGGTGTGTGTTACATTACATTCACTACTAGGAGTGAGAAAAACATCACGGGGTGGTGCGCATTGTATGGGTGTGTGTTACATTACATTCACTAGTAGGAGTGAGAAAAACATCACGGGGTGGTGCGCATTGTATGGGTGTGTGTTACATTACATTCACTAGTAGGAGTGAGAAAAACATCACGGGGTGGTGCGCATTGTATGGGTGTGTGTTACATTACATTCACTACTAGGAGTGAGAAAAACATCACGGGGTGGTGCGCATTGTATGGGTGTGTGTTACATTACATTCACTAGTAGGAGTGAGAAAAACATCACGGGGTGGTGCGCATCGTATGGGTGTGTGTTACATTACATTCACTAGTAGGAGTGAGAAAAACATCACGGGGTGGTGCGCATCGTATGGGTGTGTGTTACATTACATTCACTAGTAGGAGTGAGAAAAACATCACGGGGTGGTGCGCATCGTATGGGCGTGTGTTACATTACATTCACTAGTAGGAGTGAGAAAAACATCACGGGGTGGTGCACATCGTATGGGTGTTTTTTACATTACATTCACTAGTAGGAGTGAGAAAAACATCACGGGGTGGTGCGCATCGTATGGGTGTGTGTTACATTACATTCACTACTAGGAGTGAGAAAAACATCACGGGGTGGTGCGCATCGTATTTGTGTGTGTTACATTACATTCACTACTAGGAGTGAGAAAAACATCACGGGGTGGTGCGCATCGTATGGGTGTGTGTTACATTACATTCACTAGTAGGAGTGAGAAAAACATCACGGGGTGGTGCGCATCGTATGGGTGTGTGTTACATTACATTCACTAGTAGGAGGGAGAAAAACATCACGGGGTGGTGCGCATCGTATGGGTGTGTGTTACATTACATTCACTAGTAGGAGTGAGAAAAACATCACGGGGTGGTGCGCATCGTATGGGTGTGTGTCACATTACATTCACTAGTAGGAGTGAGAAAAACATCACGGGGTGGTGCGCATGGTATGGGTGTGTGTTACATTACATTCACTAGTAGGAGTGAGAAAAACATCACGGGGTGGTGCGCATCGTATGGGTGTGTGTTACATTACATTCACTAGTAGGAGTGAGAAAAACATCACGGTGTGGTGCGCATCGTATGGGTGTGTGTTACATTACATTCACTAGTAGGAGTGAGAAAAACATCACGGGGTGGTGCGCATCGTATGGGTGTGTGTTACATTACATTCACTAGTAGGAGTGAGAAAAACATCACGGGGTGGTGCGCATCGTATGGGTGCGTGTTACATTACATTCACTAGTAGGAGTGAGAAAAACATCACGGGGTGGTGCGCATCGTATGGGTGCGTGTTACTTTACATTCACTACTAGGAGTGAGAAAAACATCACGGGGTGGTGCGCATCGTATGGGTGCGTGTTACATTACATTCACTAGTAGGAGTGAGAAAAACATCACGGTGTGGTGCGCATCGTATGGGTGTGTGTTACATTACATTCACTAGTAGGAGTGAGAAAAACATCACGGGGTGGTGCGCATTGTATGGGTGTGTGTTACATTACATTCACTACTAGGAGTGAAAAAAACATCACGGGGTGGTGCGCATTGTATGGGTGTGTGTTACATTACATTCACTAGTAGGAGTGAGAAAAACATCACGGGGTGGTGCGCATTGTATGGGTGTGTGTTACATTACATTCACTAGTAGGAGTGAGAAAAACATCACGGGGTGGTGCGCATTGTATGGGTGTGTGTTACATTACATTCACTACTAGGAGTGAGAAAAACATCACGGGGTGGTGCGCATTGTATGGGTGTGTGTTACATTACATTCACTAGTAGGAGTGAGAAAAACATCACGGGTTGGTGCGCATTGTATGGGTGTGTGTTACATTACATTCACTAGTAGGAGTGAGAAAAACATCACGGGGTGGTGCGCATCGTATGGGTGTGTGTTACATTACATTCACTAGTAGGAGTGAGAAAAACATCACGGGGTGGTGCGCATTGTATGGGTGTGTGTTACATTACATTCACTAGTAGGAGTGAGAAAAACATCACGGGGTGGTGCGCATTGTATGGGTGTGTGTTACATTACATTCACTAGTAGGAGTGAGAAAAACATCACGGGGTGGTGCGCATTGTATGGGTGTGTGTTACATTACATTCACTAGTAGGAGTGAGAAAAACATCACGGGGTGGTGCGCATTGTATGGGTGTGTGTTACATTACATTCACTAGTAGGAGTGAGAAAAACATCACGGGGTGGTGCGCATTGCATGGGTGTGTGTTACATTACATTCACTAGTAGGAGTGAGAAAAACATCACGGGGTGGTGCGCATTGCATGGGTGTGTGTTACATTACATTCACTAGTAGGAGTGAGAAAAACATCACGGGGTGGTGCGCATTGCATGGGTGTGTGTTACATTACATTCACTACTAGGAGTGAGAAAAACATCACGGGGTGGTGCGCATTGTATGGGTGTGTGTTATATTACATTCACTACTAGGAGTGAGAAAAAGATCACGGGGTGGTGCGCATTGTATGGGTGTGTGTTACATTACATTCACTACTAGGAGTGAGAAAAAGATCACGGGGTGGTGCGCATTGTATGGGTGTTTGTTACATTACATTCACTAGTAGGAGTGAGAAAAACATCACGGGGTGGTGCGCATTGTATGGGTGTGTGTTACATTACATTCACTAGTAGGAGTGAGAAAAACATCACGGGGTGGTGCGCATTGTATGGGTGTGTGTTACATTACATTCACTAGTAGGAGTGAGAAAAACATCACGGGGTGGTGCGCATTGTATGGGTGTGTGTTACATTACATTCACTAGTAGGAGTGAGAAAAACATCACGGGGTGGTGCGCATTGCATGGGTGTGTGTTACATTACATTCACTAGTAGGAGTGAGAAAAACATCACGGGGTGGTGCGCATTGTATGGGTGTGTGTTACATTACATTCACTAGTAGGAGTGAGAAAAACATCACGGGGTGGTGCGCATTGTATGGGTGTGTGTTACATTAGACTCACTAGTAGGAGTGAGAAAAACATCACGGGGTGGTGCGCATTGTATGGGTGTGTGTTACATTACATTCACTAGTAGGAGTGAGAAAAACATCACGGGGTGGTGAGCATTGTATGGGTGTGTGTTACATTACATTCACTACTAGGAGTGAGAAAAACATCACGGGGTGGTGCCCATCGTATGGGTGTGTGTTACATTACATTCACTAGTAGGAGTGAGAAAAACATCACGGGGTGGTGCGCATCGTATGGGTGTGTGTTACATTACATTCACTAGTAGGAGTGAGAAAAACATCACGGGGTGGTGCGCATCGTATGGGTGTGTGTTACATTACATTCACTAGTAGGAGTGAGAAAAACATCACGGGGTGGTGCGCATCGTATGGGTGTGTGTTACATTACATTCACTAGTAGGAGTGAGAAAAACAACACGGGGTGGTGCGCATCGTATGGGTGTGTGTTACATTACATTCACTAGTAGGAGTGAGAAAAACATCAAGGGGTGTGCGCATCGTATGGGTGTGTGTTACATTACATTCACTATTAGGAGTGAGAAAAACATCACGGGGTGGTGCGCATCTTATGGGTGTGTGTTACTTTACATTCACTAGTAGGAGTGAGAAAAACATCACGGGGTGGTGCGCATCTTATGGGTGTGTGTTACTTTACATTCACTAGTAGGAGTGAGAAAAACATCACGGGGTGGTGCGCATCGTATGGGTGTGTGTTACATTACATTCACTAGTAGGAGTGAGAAAAACATCACGGGGTGGTGCGCATCTTATGGGTGTGTGTTACTTTACATTCACTACTAGGAGTGAGAAAAACATCACGGGGTGGTGCCCATCGTATAGGTGTGTGTTACATTACATTCACTAGTAGGAGTGAGAAAAACATCACGGGGTGGTGCGCATCGTATGGGTGTGTGTTACATTACATTCACTAGTAGGAGTGAGAAAAACATCACGGGGTGGTGCGCATCGTATGGGTGCGTGTTACATTACATTCACTAGTAGGATTGAGAAAAACATCACGGGGTGGTGCGCATCGTATGGGTGCGTGTTACATTACATTCACTAGTAGGAGTGAGAAAAACATCACGGGGTGGTGCGCATCGTATGGGTGTGTGTTACATTACATTCACTAGTAGGAGTGAGAAAAACATCACGGGGTGGTGCGCATCGTATGGGTGTGTGTTACATTACATTCACTAGTAGGAGTGAGAAAAACATCACGGGGTGGTGCGCATCGTATGGGTGTGTGTTACATTACATTCACTAGTAGGAGTGAGAAAAACATCAAGGGGTGGTGCGCATCGTATGGGTGTGTGTTACATTACATTCACTAGTAGGAGTGAGAAAAACATCAAGGGGTGGTGCGCATTGTATGGGTGTGTGTTACATTACATTCACTACTAGGAGTGAGAAAAACATCACGGGGTGGTGCGCATTGTATGGGTGTGTGTTACATTACATTCACTAGTAGGAGTGAGAAAAACATCACGGGGTGGTGCGCATTGTATGGGTGTGTGTTACATTACATTCACTAGTAGGAGTGAGAAAAACATCACGGGGTGGTGCGCATTGTATGGGTGTGTGTTACATTACATTCACTAGTAGGAGTGAGAAAAACATCACGGGGTGGTGCGCATTGTATGGGTGTGTGTTACATTACATTCACTAGTAGGAGTGAGAAAAACATCACGGGGTGGGGTGCGCATTGTATGGGTGTGTGTTACATTACATTCACTAGTAGGAGTGAGAAAAACATCACGGGGTGGTGCGCATTGTATGGGTGTGTGTTACATTACATTCACTAGTAGGAGTGAGAAAAACATCACGGGGTGGTGCGCATTGTATGGGTGTGTGTTACATTACATTCACTAGTAGGAGTGAAAAAAACATCACGGGGTGGTGCGCATTGTATGGGTGTGTGTTACATTACATTCACTAGTAGGAGTGAGAAAAACATCACGGGGTGGTGTGCATTGTATGTGTGTGTGTTACATTACATTCACTACTAGGAGTGAGAAAAACATCACGGGGTGGTGCGCATCGTATGAGTGTGTGTTACATTACATTCACTAGTAGGAGTGAGAAAAACATCACGGGGTGGTGCGCATCGTATGGGTGTGTGTTACATTACATTCACTAGTAGGAGTGAGAAAAACATCACGGTGTGGTGCGCATCGTATGGGTGTGTGTTACATTACATTCACTAGTAGGAGTGAGAAAAACATCACGGGGTGGTGCGCATCGTATGGGTGTGTGTTACATTACATTCACTAGTAGGAGTGAGAAAAACATCACGGGGTGGTGCGCATAGTATGGGTGCGTGTTACATTACATTCACTAGTAGGAGTGAGAAAAACATCACGGGGTGGTGCGCATCGTATGGGTGCGTGTTACATTACATTCACTAGTAGGAGTGAGAAAAACATCACGGGGTGGTGCGCATCGTATGGGTGCGTGTTACATTACATTCACTACTAGGAGTGAGAAAAACATCACGGGGTGGTGCGCATCGTATGGGTGTGTGTTACATTACATTCACTAGTAGGAGTGAGAAAAACATCACGGGGTGGTGCGCATCGTATGGGTGTGTGTTACATTACATTCACTAGTAGGAGTGAGAAAAACATCACGGGGTGGTGCGCATTGTATGGGTGTGTGTTACATTACATTCACTACTAGGAGTGAGAAAAACATCACGGGGTGGTGCGCATTGTATGGGTGTGTGTTACATTACATTCACTACTAGGAGTGAGAAAAACATCACGGAGTGGTGCGCATTGTATGGGTGTGTGTTACATTACATTCACTAGTAGGAGTGAGAAAAACATCACGGGGTGGTGCGCATTGTATGGGTGTGTGTTACATTACATTCACTAGTAGGAGTGAGAAAAACATCACGGGGTGGTGCGCATTGTATGGGTGTGTGTTACATTACATTCACTACTAGGAGTGAGAAAAACATCACGGGGTGGTGCGCATTGTATGGGTGTGTGTTACATTAGATACACTAGTAGGAGTCAGAAAAACATCACAGGGTGGTGCGCATTGTATGTGTGTGTGTTACATTACATTCACTACTAGGAGTGAGAAAAACATCACGGGGTGGTGCGCATTGTATGGGTGTGTGTTACATTACATTCACTAGTAGGAGTGAGAAAAACATCACGGGGTGGTGCGCATTGTATGGGTGTGTGTTACATTACATTCACTAGTAGGAGTGAGAAAAACATCACGGGGTGGTGCGCATTGTATGGGTGTGTGTTACATTACATTCACTACTAGGAGTGAGAAAAACATCACGGGGTGGTGCGCATTGTATGGGTGTGTGTTACATTACATTCACTACTAGGAGTGAGAAAAACATCACGGGGTGGTGCGCATTGTATGGGTGTGTGTTACATTACATTCACTACTACGAGTGAGAAAAACATCACGGGGTGGTGCGCATTGTATGGGTGTGTGTTACATTACATTCACTAGTAGGAGTGAGAAAAACATCACGGGGTGGTGCGCATTGTATGGGTGTGTGTTACATTACATTCACTAGTAGGAGTGAGAAAAACACCACGGGGTGGTGCGCATCGTATGGGTGTGTGTTACATTACATTCACTAGTAGGAGTGAGAAAAACATCACGGGGTGGTGCGCATTGTATGGGTGTGTGTTACATTACATTCACTAGTAGGAGTGAGAAAAACATCACGGGGTGGTGAGCATCGTATGGGTGTGTGTTACATTACATTCACTAGTAGGAGTGAGAAAAACATCACGGGGTGGTGCGCATTGTATGGGTGTGTGTTACATTACATTCACTAGTAGCAGTGAGAAAAACATCACGGGGTGGTGCGCATTGTATGGGTGTGTGTTACATTACATTCACTAGTAGGAGTGAGAAAAACATCAAGGGGTGGTGCGCATTGTATGGGTGTGTGTTACATTACATTCACTAGTAGGAGTGAGAAAAACATCAAGGGGTGGTGCGCATTGTATTGGTGTGTGTTACATTACATTCACTACTAGGAGTGAGAAAAACATCACGGGGTGGTGCGCATTGTATGGGTGTGTGTTACATTACATTCACTAGTAGGAGTGAGAAAAACATCACGGGGTGGTGCGCATTGTATGGGTGTGTGTTACATTACATTCACTAGTAGGAGTGAGAAAAACATCACGGGGTGGTGCGCATTGTATGGGTGTGTGTTACATTACATTCACTAGTAGGAGTGAGAAAAACATCACGGGGTGGTGCGCATCGTATGGGTGTGTGTTACATTACATTCACTAGTAGGAGTGAGAAAAACATCACGGGGTGGTGCGCATCGTATGGGTGTGTGTTACATTACATTCACTAGTAGGAGTGAGAAAAACATCACGGGGTGGTGCGCATTGTATGGGTGTGTGTTACATTACATTCACTAGTAGGAGTGAGAAAAACATCACGGGGTGGTGCGCATTGTATGGGTGTGTGTTACATTACATACACTAGTTGGAGTGAGAAAAACATCACGGGGTGGTGCGCATTGTATGGGTGTGTGTTACATTACATTCACTACTAGGAGTGAGAAAAACATCACGGGGTGGTGCGCATCGTATGGGTGTGTGTTACATTACATTCACTAGTAGGAGTGAGAAAAACATCACGGGGTGGTGCGCATCGTATGGGTGTGTGTTACATTACATTCACTAGTAGGAGTGAGAAAAACATCACGGGGTGGTGCGCATCGTACGGGTGTGTGTTACATTACATTCACTAGTAGGAGTGAGAAAAACATCACGGGGTGGTGCGCATCGTATGGGTGTGTGATACATTACATTCACTAGTAGGAGTGAGAAAAACATCACGGGGTGGTGCGCATCGTATGGGTGTGTGTTACATTACATTCACTAGTAGGAGTGAGAAAAACATCACGGGGTGGTGCGCATCGTATGGGTGTGTGTTACATTACATTCACTAGTAGGAGTGAGAAAAACATCACGGGGTGGTGCGCATCGTATGGGTGTGTGTTACATTACATTCACTAGTAGGAGTGAGAAAAACATCACGGGGTGGTGCGCATCGTATGGGTGTGTGTTATATTACATTCACTACTAGGAGTGAGAAAAACATCACGGGGTGGTGCGCATCGTATGGGTGTGTGTTACATTACATTCACTACTAGGAGTGAGAAAAACATCACGGGGTGGTGCGCATCGTATGGGTGTGTGTTACATTACATTCACTAGTAGGAGTGAGAAAAACATCACGGGGTGGTGCGCATCGTATGGCTGTGTGTTACATTAAATTCACTAGTAGGAGTGAGAAAAACATCACGGGGTGGTGCGCATCGTATGGGTGTGTGTTACATTACATTCACTAGTAGGAGTGAGAAAAACATCACGGGGTGGTGCGCATCGTATGGGTGTGTGTTACATTACATTCACTAGTAGGAGTGAGAAAAACATCACGGGGTGGTGCGCATCGTATGGGTGTGTGTTACATTACATTCACTACTAGGAGTGAGAAAAACATCACGGTGTGGTGCGCATCGTATGGGTGTGTGTTACATTACATTCACTGGTAGGAGTGAGAAAAACATCACGGGGTGGTGCGCATCATATGGGTGTGTGTTACATTACATTCACTAGTAGAAGTGAGAAAAACATCACGGGGTGGTGCGCATTGTATGGGTGTGTGTTACATTACATTCACTAGTAGGAGTGAGAAAAACATCACGGGGTGGTGCGCATTGTATGGGTGTGTGTTACATTACATTCACTAGTAGGAGTGAGAAAAACATCACGGGGTGGTGCGCATTGTATGGGTGTGTGTTACATTACATTCACTAGTAGGAGTGAGAAAAACATCCCAGGGTGGTGCGCATCGTATGGGTGTGTGTTACATTACATTCACTAGTAGGAGTGAGAAAAACATCACGGGGTGGTGCGCATTGTATGGGTGTGTGTTACATTACATTCACTAGTAGGAGTGAGAAAAACATCACGGGGTGGTGCGCATCGTATGGGTGTGTGTAACATTACATTCACTAGTAGGAGTGAGAAAAACATCACGGGGTGGTGCGCATTGTATGGGTGTGTGTTACATTACATTCACTAGTAGGAGTGAGAAAAACATCACGGGGTGGTGCGCATTGTATGGGTGTGTGTTACATTACATTCACTAGTAGGAGTGAGAAAAACATCACGGGGTGGTGCGCATTGTATGGGTGTGTGTTACATTACATTCACTAGTAGGAGTGAGAAAAACATCACGGGGTGGTGCGCATTGTATGGGTGTGTGTTACATTACATTCACTAGTAGGAGTGAGAAAAACATCACGGGGTGGTGCGCATTGTATGGGTGTGTGTTACATTACATTCACTAGTAGGAGTGAGAAAAACATCAAGGGGTGGTGCGCATTGTATGGGTGTGTGTTACATTACATTCACTAGTAGGAGTGAGAAAAACATCACGGGGTGGTGCGCATCGTATGGGTGTGTGTTACATTACATTCACTAGTAGGAGTGAGAAAAACATCACGGGGTGGTGCGCATCGTATGGGTGTGTGTTACATTACATTCACTAGTAGGAGTGAGAAAAACATCACGGGGTGGTGCGCATCGTATGGGTGTGTGTTACATTACATTCACTAGTAGGAGTGAGAAAAACATCAAGGGTTGGTGCGCATTGTATGGGTGTGTGTTACATTACATTCACTAGTAGGAGTGAGAAAAACATCAAGGGGTGGTGCGCATTGTATTGGTGTGTGTTACATTACATTCACTACTAGGAGTGAGAAAAACATCACGGGGTGGTGCGCATTGTATGGGTGTGTGTTACATTACATTCACTAGTAGGAGTGAGAAAAACATCACGGGGTGGTGCGCATTGTATGGGTGTGTGTTACATTACATTCACTAGTAGGAGTGAGAAAAACATCACGGGGTGGTGCGCATTGTATGGGTGTGTGTTACATTACATTCACTACTAGGAGTGAGAAAAACATCACGGGGTGGTGCGCATTGTATGTGTGTGTGTTACATTACATTCACTACTAGGAGTGAGAAAAACATCACGGGGTGGTGCGCATTGTATGGGTGTGTGTTACATTACATTCACTACTAGGAGTGAGAAAAACATCACGGGGTGGTGCGCATTGTATGGGTGTGTGTTACATTACATTCACTAGTAGGAGTGAGAAAAACATCACGGGGTGGTGCGCATTGTATGGGTGTGTGTTACATTACATTCACTAGTAGGAGTGAGAAAAACATCACGGGGTGGTGCGCATCGTATCGGTGTGTGTTACATTACATTCACTAGTAGGAGTGAGAAAAACATCACGGTGTGGTGCGCATCGTATGGGTGTGTGTTACATTACATTCACTAGTAGGAGTGAGAAAAACATCATGGGGTGGTGTGCATCGTATGGGTGTGTGTTACATTACATTCACTAGTAGGAGTGAGAAAAACATCACGGGGTGGTGCGCATCGTATGGGTGCGTGTTACATTACATTCACTAGTAGGAGTGAGAAAAACATCACGGGGTGGTGCGCATCGTATGGGTGCGTGTTACATTACATTCACTAGTAGGAGTGAGAAAAACATCACGTGGTGGTGCGCATCGTATGGGTGCGTGTTACATTACATTCACTAGTAGGAGTGAGAAAAACATCACTCGGTGGTGCGCATCGTATGGGTGTGTGTTACATTACATTCACTAGTAGGAGTGAGAAAAACATCACGGGGTGGTGCGCATCGTATGGGTGTGTGTTACATTACATTCACTACTAGGAGTGAGAAAAACATCACGGGGTGGTGCGCATTGTATGGGTGTGTGTTACATTACATTCACTACTAGGAGTGAGAAAAACATCACGGGGTGGTGCGCATTGTATGGGTGTGTGTTACATTAGATTCACAAGTAGGAGTGAGAAAAACATCACGGGGTGGTGCGCATTGTATGTGTGTGTGTTACATTACATTCACTACTAGGAGTGAGAAAAACATCACGGGGTGGTGCGCATTGTATGGGTGTGTGTTACATTACATTCACTAGTAGGAGTGAGAAAAACATCACGGGGTGGTGCGCATTGTATGGGTGGGTGTTACATTACATTCACTAGTAGGAGTGAGAAAAACATCACGGGGTGGTGCGCATTGTATGGGTGTGTGTTACATTACATTCACTACTAGGAGTGAGAAAAACATCACGGGGTGGTGCGCATTGTATGGGTGTGTGTTACATTACATACACTACTAGGAGTGAGAAAAACATCACGGGGTGGTGCGCATTGTATGGGTGTGTGTTACATTACATACACTACTAGGAGTGAGAAAAACATCACGGGTTGGTGCGCATTGTATGGGTGTGTGTTACATTACATTCACTAGTAGGAGTGAGAAAAACATCACGGGGTGGTGCGCATCGTATGGGTGCGTGTTACATTACATTCACTAGTAGGAGTGAGAAAAACATCACGGGGTGGTGCGCATCGTATGGGTGCGTGTTACATTACATTCACTAGTAGGAGTGAGAAAAACATCACGGGGTGGTGCGCATCGTATGTGTGTGTTACATTACATTCACTAGTAGGAGTGAGAAAAATATCACGGGGTGGTGCGCATCGTATGTGTGTGTTACATTACATTCACTAGTAGGAGTGAGAAAAACATCACGGGGTGGTGCGCATTGTATGGGTGTGTGTTACATTACATTCACTACTAGGAGTGAGAAAAACATCACGGGGTGGTGCGCATTGTATGGGTGTGTGTTACATTACATTCACTACTAGGAGTGAGAAAAACATCACGGGGTGGTGCGCATTGTATGGGTGTGTGTTACATTACATTCACTACTAGGAGTGAGAAAAACATCACGGGGTGGTGCGCATTGTATGGGTGTGTGTTACATTACATTCACTAGTAGGAGTGAGAAAAACATCACGGGGTGGTGCGCATTGTATGGGTGTGTGTTACATTAGATTCACTAGTAGGAGTGAGAAAAACATCACGGGGTGGGGCGCATTGTATGGGTGTGTGTTACATTACATTCACTACTAGGAGTGAGAAAAACATCACGGGGTGGGGCGCATTGTATGGGTGTGTGTTACATTACATTCACTACTAGGAGTGAGAAAAACATCACGGGGTGGTGCGCATTGTATGGGTGTGTGTTACATTACATTCACTACTAGGAGTGAGAAAAACATCACGGGGTGGTGCGCATTGTATGGGTGTGTGTTACATTACATTCACTAGTAGGAGTGAGAAAAACATCACGGGGTGGTGCGCATTGTATGGGTGTGTGTTACATTACATTCACTACTAGGAGTGAGAAAAACATCACGGGGTGGTGCGCATTGTATGGGTGTGTGTTACATTACATTCACTACTAGGAGTGAGAAAAACATCACGGGGTGGTGCGCATTGTATGGGTGTGTGTTACATTACATTCACTAGTAGGAGTGAGAAAAACATCACGGGGTGGTGCGCATCGTATGGGTGTGTGTTACATTACATTCACTAGTAGGAGTGAGAAATACATCACGGGGTGGTGCGCATCGTATGGGTGTGTGTTACATTACATTCACTAGTAGGAGTGAGAAAAACATCACGGGGTGGTGCGCATCGTATGGGTGTGTGTTACATTACATTCACTAGTAGGAGTGAGAAAAACATCACGGGGTGGTGCGCATCGTATGGGTGTGTGTTACATTACATTCACTAGTAGGAGTGAGAAAAACATCACGGGGTGGTGCGCATTGTATGGGTGTGTGTTACATTACATTCACTACTAGGAGTGAGAAAAACATCACGGGGTGGTGCGCATTGTATGGGTGTGTGTTACATTACATTCACTACTAGGAGTGAGAAAAACATCACGGGGTGGTGCGCATTGTATGGGTGTGTGTTACATTACATTCACTACTAGGAGTGAGAAAAACATCACGGGGTGGTGCGCATTGTATGGGTGTGTGTTACATTACATTCACTACTAGGAGTGAGAAAAACATCACGGGGTGGTGCGCATTGTATGGGTGTGTGTTACATTACATTCACTACTAGGAGTGATAAAAACATCACGGGGTGGTGCGCATTGTATGGGTGTGTGTTACATTACATTCACTACTAGGAGTGAGAAAAACATCACGGGGTGGTGCGCATTGTATGGGTGTGTGTTACATTACATTCACTAGTAGGAGTGAGAAAAACATCACGGGGTGGTGCGCATTGTATGGGTGTGTGTTACATTACATACACTAGTAGGAGTGAGAAAAACATCACGGGGTGGAGCGCATTGTATGGGTGTGTGTTACATTACATACACTAGTAGGAGTGAGAAAAACATCACGGGGTGGTGCGCATTGTATGGGTGTGTGTTACATTACATTCACTAGTAGGAGTGAGAAAAACATCACGGGGTGGTGCGCATTGTATGGGTGTGTGTTACATTACATACACTAGTTGGAGTGAGAAAAACATCACGGGGTGGTGCGCATTGTATGGGTGTGTGTTACATTACATTCACTAGTAGGAGTGAGAAAAACATCACGGGGTGGTGCGCATCGTATGGGTGTGTGTTACATTACATTCACTAGTAGGAGTGAGAAAAACATCACGGGGTGGTGCGCATCGTATGGGTGTGTGTTACATTACATTCACTAGTAGGAGTGAGAAAAACATCACGGGGTGGTGCGCATCGTATGGGTGTGTGTTACATTACATTCACTAGTAGGAGTGAGAAAAACATCACGGGGTGGTGCGCATCGTATGGGTGTGTGTTACATTACATTCACTAGTAGGAGTGAGAAAAACATCACGGGGTGGTGCGCATCGTATGGGTGTGTGTTACATTACATTCACTAGTAGGAGTGAGAAAAACATCACGGGGTGGTGCGCATCGTATGGGTGTGTGTTACATTACATTCACTACTAGGAGTGAGAAAAACATCACGGGGTGGTGCGCATTGTATGGGTGTGTGTTACATTACATTCACTGGTAGGAGTGAGAAAAACATCACGGGGTGGTGCGCATTGTATGGGTGTGTGTTACATTACATTCACTGGTAGGAGTGAGAAAAACATCACGGGGTGGTGCGCATTGTATGGGTGTGTGTTACATTACATTCACTAGTAGGAGTGAGAAAAACATCACGGGGTGGTGCGCATTGTATGGGTGTGTGTTACATTACATTCACTAGTAGGAGTGAGAAAAACATCACGGGGTGGTGCGCATTGTATGGGTGTGTGTTACATTACATTCACTAGTAGGAGTGAGAAAAACATCACGGGGTGGTGCGCATTGTATGGGTGTGTGTTACATTACATACACTAGTAGGAGTGAGAAAAACATCACGGGGTGGTGCGCATTGTATGGGTGTGTGTTACATTACATTCACTAGTAGGAGTGAGAAAAACATCACGGGGTGGTGCGCATTGTATGGGTGTGTGTTACATTACATTCACTAGTAGGAGTGAGAAAAACATCACGGGGTGGTGCGCATTGTATGGGTGTGTGTTACATTACATTCACTACTAGGAGTGAGAAAAACATCACGGGGTGGTGCGCATTGTATGGGTGTGTGTTACATTACATTCACTAGTAGGAGTGAGAAAAACATCACGGGGTGGTGCGCATTGTATGGGTGTGTGTTACATTACATTCACTAGTAGGAGTGAGAAAAACATCCCGGGGTGGTGCGCATTGTATGGGTGTGTGTTACATTACATTCACTAGTAGGAGTGAGAAAAACATCCCGGGGTGGTGCGCATCGTATGGGTGTGTGTTACATTACATTCACTACTAGGAGTGAGAAAAACATCACGGGGTGGTGCGCATCGTATGGGTGCGTGTTACATTACATTCACTAGTAGGAGTGAGAAAAACATCACGGGGTGGTGCGCATCGTATGGGTGCGTGTTACATTACATTCACTAGTAGGAGTGAGAAAAACATCACGGGGTGGTGCGCATCGTATGGGTGCGTGTTACATTACATTCACTACTAGGAGTGAGAAAAACATCACGGGGTGGTGCGCATCGTATGGGTGCGTGTTACATTACATTCACTAGTAGGAGTGAGAAAAACATCACGGGGTGGTGCGCATCGTATGAGTGCGTGTTACATTACATTCACTAGTAGGAGTGAGAAAAACATCACGGGGTGGTGCGCATCGTATGGGTGCGTGTTACATTACATTCACTAGTAGGAGTGAGAAAAACATCACGGGGTGGTGCGCATCGTATGGGTGTGTGTTACATTACATTCACTACTAGGAGTGAGAAAAACATCACGGGGTGGTGCGCATTGTATGGGTGTGTGTTACATTACATTCACTACTAGGAGTGAGAAAAACATCACGGGGTGGTGCGCATTGTATGGGTGTGTGTTACATTACATTCACTAGTAGGAGTGAGAAAAACATCACGGGGTGGTGCGCATTGTATGGGTGTGTGTTACATTACATTCACTAGTAGGAGTGAGAAAAACATCACGGGGTGGTGCGCATTGTATGGGTGTGTGTTACATTACATTCACTAGTAGGAGTGAGAAAAACATCACGGGGTGGTGCGCATTGTATGGGTGTGTGTTACATTACATTCACTACTAGGAGTGAGAAAAACATCACGGGGTGGTGCGCATTGTATGGGTGTGTGTTACATTACATTCACTACTAGGAGTGAGAAAAACATCACGGCGTGGTGCGCATTGTATGGGTGTGTGTTACATTACATTCACTACTAGGAGTGAGAAAAACATCACGGCGTGGTGCGCATTGTATGGGTGTGTGTTACATTACATTCACTACTAGGAGTGAGAAAAACATCACGGGGTGGTGCGCATTGTATGGGTGTGTGTTACATTACATTCACTAGTAGGAGTGAGAAAAACATCACGGGGTTGTGCGCATTGTATGGGTGTGTGTTTCATTACATTCACTAGTAGGAGTGAGAAAAACATCACGGGGTGGTGCGCATTGTATGGGTGTGTGTTACATTACTTTCACTACTAGGAGTGAGAAAAACATCACGGGGTGGTGCGCATTGTATGTGTGTGTGTTACATTACATTCACTAGTAGGAGTGAGAAAAACATCACGGGGTGGTGCGCATTGTATGGGTGTGTGTTACATTACATTCACTAGTAGGAGTGAGAAAAACATCACGGGGTGGTGCGCATTGTATGGGTGTGTGTTACATTACATTCACTAGTAGGAGTGAGAAAAACATCACGGGGTGGTGCGCATTGTATGGGTGTGTGTTACATTACATTCACTAGTAGGAGTGAGAAAAACATCACGGGGTGGTGCGCATTGTATGGGTGTGTGTTACATTACATCCACTACTAGGAGTGAGAAAAACATCACGGGGTGGTTCGCATTGTATGGGTGTGTGTTACATTACATTCACTACTAGGAGTGAGAAAAACATCACGGTGTGGTGCGCATTGTATGGGTGTGTGTTACATTACATACACTACTAGGAGTGAGAAAAACATCACGGGGTGGTGTGCATTGTATGGGTGTGTGTTACATTACATTCACTAGTAGGAGTGAGAAAAACATCAAGGGGTGGTGCGCATTGTATGGGTGTGTGTTACATTACATTCACTAGTAGGAGTGAGAAAAACATCACGGGGTGGTGCGCATCGTATGGGTGTGTGTTACATTACATTCACTGGTAGGAGTGAGAAAAACATCACGGGGTGGTGCGCATCGTATGGGTGTGTGTTACATTACATTCACTGGTAGGAGTGAGAAAAACATCACGGGGTGGTGCGCATCGTATGGGTGTGTGTTACATTACATTCACTGGTAGGAGTGAGAAAAACATCACGGGGTGGTGCGCATCGTATGGGTGTGTGTTACATTACATTCACTAGTAGGAGTGAGAAAAACATCACGGGGTGGTGCGCATTGTATGGGTGTGTGTTACATTACATTCACTAGTAGGAGTGAGAAAAACATCACGGGGTGGTGCGCATTGTATGGGTGTGTGTTACATTACATTCACTAGTAGGAGTGAGAAAAACATCACGGGGTGGTGCGCATTGTATGGGTGTGTGTTACATTACATACACTAGTAGGAGTGAGAAAAACATCACGGGGTGGTGCGCATCGTATGGGTGTGTGTTACATTACATTCACTAGTAGGAGTGAGAAAAACATCACGGGGTGGTGCGCATTGTATGGGTGTGTGTTACATTACATACACTAGTTGGAGTGAGAAAAACATCACGGGGTGGTGCGCATTGTATGGGTGTGTGTTACATTACATTCACTAGTAGGAGTGAGAAAAACATCACGGGGTGGTGCGCATCGTATGGGTGTGTGTTACATTACATTCACTAGTAGGAGTGAGAAAAACATCAAGGGGTGGTGCGCATTGTATGGGTGTGTGTTACATTACATTCACTAGTAGGAGTGAGAAAAACATCACGGGGTGGTGCGCATTGTATGTGTGTGTGTTACATTACATTCACTAGTAGGAGTGAGAAAAACATCAAGGGGTGGTGCGCATCGTATGGGTGTGTGTTACATTACATTCACTAGTAGGAGTGAGAAAAACATCAAGGGGTGGTGCGCATTGTATGGGTGTGTGTTACATTACATTCACTAGTAGGAGTGAGAAAAACATCACGGGGTGGTGCGCTTCGTATGGGTGTGTGTTACATTACATTCACTAGTAGGAGTGAGAAAAACATCACGGGGTGGTGCGCATTGTATGGGTGTGTGTTACATTACATTCACTAGTAGGAGTGAGAAAAACATCACGGGGTGGTGCGCATTGTATGTGTGTGTGTTACATTACATTCACTAGTAGGAGTGAGAAAAACATCAAGGGGTGGTGCGCATCGTATGGGTGTGTGTTACATTACATTCACTAGTAGGAGTGAGAAAAACATCACGGGGTGGTGCGCATCGTATGGGTGTGTGTTACATTACATTCACTAGTAGGAGTGAGAAAAACATCACGGGGTGGTGCGCATCGTATGGGTGTGTGTTACATTACATTCACTAGTAGGAGTGAGAAAAACATCACGGTGTGGTGCGCATCGTATGGGTGTGTGTTACATTACATTCACTAGTAGGAGTGAGAAAAACATCACGGGGTGGTGCGCTTCGTATGGGTGTGTGTTACATTACATTCACTAGTAGGAGTGAGAAAAACATCACGGGGTGGTGCGCATCGTATGGGTGCGTGTTACATTACATTCACTAGTAGGAGTGAGAAAAACATCACGGGGTGGTGCGCATCGTATGGGTGCGTGTTACATTACATTCACTACTAGGAGTGAGAAAAACATCACGGGGTGGTGCGCATCGTATGGGTGCGTGTTACATTACATTCACTAGTAGGAGTGAGAAAAACATCACGGGGTGGTGCGCATCGTATGGGTGTGTGTTACATTACATTCACTAGTAGGAGTGAGAATAACATCACGGGGTGGTGCGCATCGTATGGGTGTGTGTTACATTACATTCACTAGTAGGAGTGAGAAAAACATCACGGGGTGGTGGGCATCGTATGGGTGTGTGTTACATTACATTCACTAGTAGGAGTGAGAAAAACATCAAGGGGTGGTGCGCATCGTATGGGTGTTTGTTACATTACATTCACCAGTAGGAGTGAGAAAAACATCAAGGGGTGGTGCGCATTGTATGGGTGTGTGTTACATTACATTCACTAGTAGGAGTGAGAAAAACATCACGGTGTGGTGCGCATCGTATGGGTGTGTGTTACATTACATTCACTAGTAGGAGTGAGAAAAACATCACGGGGTGGTGCGCATTGTATGGGTGTGTGTTACATTACATTCACTAGTAGGAGTGAGAAAAACATCACGGGGTGGTGCGCATCGTATGGGTGCGTGTTACATTACATTCACTAGTAGGAGTGAGAAAAACATCACGGGGTGGTGCGCATCGTATGGGTGCGTGTTACATTACATTCACTAGTAGGAGTGAGAAAAACATCACGGGGTGGTGCGCATCGTATGGGTGCGTGTTACATTACATACACTACTAGGAGTGAGAAAAACATCACGGGGTGGTGCGCATCGTATGGGTGTGTGTTACATTACATTCACTAGTAGGAGTGAGAAAAACATCACGGGGTGGTGCGCATTGTATGGGTGTGTGTTACATTACATTCACTAGTAGGAGTGAGAAAAACATCACGGGGTGGTGCGCATTGTATGGGTGTGTGTTACATTACATTCACTAGTAGGAGTGAGAAAAACATCACGGGGTGGTGCGCATTGTATGGGTGTGTGTTACATTACATTCACTACTAGGAGTGAGAAAAACATCACGGGGTGGTGCGCATTGTATGGGTGTGTGTTACATTACATTCACTAGTAGGAGTGAGAAAAACATCACGGGGTGGTGCGCATTGTATGGGTGTGTGTTACATTACATTCACTACTAGGAGTGAGAAAAACATCACGGGGTGGTGCGCATTGTATGGGTGTGTGTTACATTAGATTCACTAGTAGGAGTGAGAAAAACATCACGGGGTGGTGCGCATTGTATGTGTGTGTGTTACATTACATTCACTACTAGGAGTGAGAAAAACATCACGGGGTGGTGCGCATTGTATGGGTGTGTGTTACATTACATTCACTACTAGGAGTGAGAAAAACATCACGGGGTGGTGCGCATTGTATGGGTGTGTGTTACATTACATTCACTAGTAGGAGTGAGAAAAACATCACGGGGTGGTGCGCATTTTATGGGTGTGTGTTACATTACATTCACTACTAGGAGTGAGAAAAACATCACGGGGTGGTGCGCATTGTATGGGTGTGTGTTACATTACATTCACTACTAGGAGTGAGAAAAACATCACGGGGTGGTGCGCATTGTATGGGTGTGTGTTACATTACATTCACTAGTAGGAGTGAGAAAAACATCACGGGGTGGTGCGCATTGTATGGGTGTGTGTTACATTACATTCACTAGTAGAAGTGAGAAAAACATCACGGGGTGGTGCGCATTGTATGTGTGTGTGTTACATTACATTCACTACTAGGAGTGAGAAAAACATCACGGGGTGGTGCGCATCGTATGGGTGTGTGTTACATTACATTCACTAGTAGGAGTGAGAAATACATCACGGGGTGGTGCGCATCGTATGGGTGTGTGTTACATTACATTCACTAGTAGGAGTGAGAAAAACATCAGGGGGTGGTGCGCATCGTATGGGTGTGTGTTACATTACATTCACTAGTAGGAGTGAGAAAAACATCACGGGGTGGTGCGTATCGTATGGGTGTGTGTTACATTACATTCACTAGTAGGAGTGAGAAAAACATCACGGGGTGGTGCGCATCGTATGGGTGTGTGTTACATTACATTCACTAGTAGGAGTGAGAAAAACATCACGGGGTGGTGCGCATCGTATGGGTGTGTGTTACATTACATTCACTACTAGGAGTGAGAAAAACATCACGGGGTGGTGCGCATTGTATGGGTGTGTGTTACATTACATTCACTGGTAGGAGTGAGAAAAACATCACGGGGTGGTGCGCATTGTATGGGTGTGTGTTACATTACATTCACTGGTAGGAGTGAGAAAAACATCACGGGGTGGTGCGCATTGTATGGGTGTGTGTTACATTACATTCACTAGTAGGAGTGAGAAAAACATCACGGGGTGGTGCGCATTGTATGGGTGTGTGTTACATTACATTCACTAGTAGGAGTGAGAAAAACATCACGGGGTGGTGCGCATTGTATGGGTGTGTGTTACATTACATTCACTAGTAGGAGTGAGAAAAACATCACGGGGTGGTGCGCATTGTATGGGTGTGTGTTACATTACATACACTAGTAGGAGTGAGAAAAACATCACGGGGTGGTGCGCATTGTATGGGTGTGTGTTACATTACATTCACTAGTAGGAGGGAGAAAAACATCACGGGGTGGTGCGCATTGTATGGGTGTGTGTTACATTACATTCACTAGTAAGAGTGAGAAAAACATCACGGGGTGGTGCGCATTGTATGGGTGTGTGTTACATTACATTCACTAGTAGGAGTGAGAAAAACATCACGGGGTGGTGCGCATTGTATGGGTGTGTGTTACATTACATTCACTAGTAGGAGTGAGAAAAACATCACGGGGTGGTGCGCATTGTATGGGTGTGTGTTACATTACATTCACTAGTAGGAGTGAGAAAAACATCCCGGGGTGGTGCGCATTGTATGGGTGTGTGTTACATTACATTCACTAGTAGGAGTGAGAAAAACATCCCGGGGTGGTGCGCATCGTATGGGTGTGTGTTACATTACATTCACTACTAGGAGTGAGAAAAACATCACGGGGTGGTGCGCATCGTATGGGTGCGTGTTACATTACATTCACTAGTAGGAGTGAGAAAAACATCACGGGGTGGTGCGCATCGTATGGGTGCGTGTTACATTACATTCACTAGTAGGAGTGAGAAAAACATCACGGGGTGGTGCGCATCGTATGGGTGCGTGTTACATTACATTCACTACTAGGAGTGAGAAAAACATCACGGGGTGGTGCGCATCGTATGGGTGCGTGTTACATTACATTCACTAGTAGGAGTGAGAAAAACATCACGGGGTGGTGCGCATCGTATGGGTGCGTGTTACATTACATTCACTAGTAGGAGTGAGAAAAACATCACGGGGTGGTGCGCATCGTATGGGTGCGTGTTACATTACATTCACTAGTAGGAGTGAGAAAAACATCACGGGGTGGTGCGCATCGTATGGGTGTGTGTTACATTACATTCACTACTAGGAGTGAGAAAAACATCACGGGGTGGTGCGCATTGTATGGGTGTGTGTTACATTACATTCACTACTAGGAGTGAGAAAAACATCACGGGGTGGTGCGCATTGTATGGGTGTGTGTTACATTACATTCACTAGTAGGAGTGAGAAAAACATCACGGGGTGGTGCGCATTGTATGGGTGTGTGTTACATTACATTCACTAGTAGGAGTGAGAAAAACATCACGGGGTGGTGCGCATTGTATGGGTGTGTGTTACATTACATTCACTACTAGGAGTGAGAAAAACATCACGGGGTGGTGCGCATTGTATGGGTGTGTGTTACATTACATTCACTACTAGGAGTGAGAAAAACATCACGGCGTGGTGCGCATTGTATGGGTGTGTGTTACATTCCATTCAATACTAGGAGTGAGAAAAACATCACGGCGTGGTGCGCATTGTATGGGTGTGTGTTACATTACATTCACTACTAGGAGTGAGAAAAACATCACGGGGTGGTGCGCATTGTATGGGTGTGTGTTACATTACATTCACTAGTAGGAGTGAGAAAAACATCACGGGGTGGTGCGCATTGTATGGGTGTGTGTTACATTACATTCACTAGTAGGAGTGAGAAAAACATCACGGGGTGGTGCGCATTGTATGGGTGTGTGTTACATTACTTTCACTACTAGGAGTGAGAAAAACATCACGGGGTGGTGCGCATTGTATGGGTGTGTGTTACATTACATTCACTAGTAGGAGTGAGAAAAACATCACGGGGTGGTGCGCATTGTATGGGTGTGTGTTACATTACATTCACTAGTAGGAGTGAGAAAAACATCACGGGGTGGTGCGCATTGTATGGGTGTGTGTTACATTACATTCACTAGTAGGAGTGAGAAAAACATCACGGGGTGGTGCGCATTGTATGGGTGTGTGTTACATTACATTCACTAGTAGGAGTGAGAAAAACATCACGGGGTGGTGCGCATTGTATGGGTGTGTGTTACATTACATTCACTAGTAGGAGTGAGAAAAACATCACGGGGTGGTGCGCATTGTATGGGTGTGTGTTACATTACATCCACTACTAGGAGTGAGAAAAACATCACGGGGTGGTGCGCATTGTATGGGTGTGTGTTACATTACATTCACTACTAGGAGTGATAAAAACATCACGGGGTGGTGCGCATTGTATGGGTGTGTGTTACATTACATTCACTACTAGGAGTGAGAAAAACATCACGGTGTGGTGCGCATTGTATGGGTGTGTGTTACATTACATACACTACTAGGAGTGAGAAAAACATCACGGGGTGGTGCGCATTGTATGGGTGTGTGTTACATTACATTCACTAGTAGGAGTGAGAAAAACATCAAGGGGTGGTGCGCATTGTATGGGTGTGTGTTACATTACATTCACTAGTAGGAGTGAGAAAAACATCACGGGGTGGCGCGCATTGTATGGGTGTGTGTTACATTACATTCACTAGTAGGAGTGAGAAAAACATCACGGGGTGGCGCGCATTGTATGGGTGTGTGTTACATTAAATACACTAGTTGGAGTGAGAAAAACATCACGGGGTGGTGCGCATCGTATGGGTGTGTGTTACATTACATTCACTAGTAGGAGTGAGAAAAACATCACGGGGTGGTGCGCACCGTATGGGTGTGTGTTACATTACATTCACTAGTAGGAGTGAGAAAAACATCACGGGGTGGTGCGCATCGTATGGGTGTGTGTTACATTACATTCACTAGTAGGAGTGAGAAAAACATCACGGGGTGGTGCGCATCGTATGGGTGTGTGTTACATTACATTCACTAGTAGGAGTGAGAAAAACATCACGGGGTGGTGCGCATCGTATGGGTGTGTGTTACATTACATTCACTACTAGGAGTGAGAAAAACATCACGGGGTGGTGCGCATCGTATGGGTGTGTGTTACATTACATTCACTGGTAGGAGTGAGAAAAACATCACGGGGTGGTGCGCATCGTATGGGTGTGTGTTACATTACATTCACTGGTAGGAGTGAGAAAAACATCACGGGGTGGTGCGCATTGTATGGGTGTGTGTTACATTACATTCACTAGTAGGAGTGAGAAAAACATCACGGGGTGGTGCGCATTGTATGGGTGTGTGTTACATTACATTCACTAGTAGGAGTGAGAAAAACATCACGGGGTGGTGCGCATTGTATGGGTGTGTGTTACATTACATTCACTAGTAGGAGTGAGAAAAACATCACGGGGTGGTGCGCATTGTATGGGTGTGTGTTACATTACATACACTAGTAGGAGTGAGAAAAACATCACGGGGTGGTGCGCATTGTATGGGTGTGTGTTACATTACATTCACTAGTAGGAGTGAGAAAAACATCACGGGGTGGTGCGCATTGTATGGGTGTGTGTTACATTACATACACTAGTTGGAGTGAGAAAAACATCACGGGGTGGTGCGCATTGTATGGGTGTGTGTTACATTACATTCACTAGTAGGAGTGAGAAAAACATCACGGGGTGGTGCGCATTGTATGGGTGTGTGTTACATTACATTCACTACTAGGAGTGAGAAAAACATCACGGGGTGGTGCGCATTGTATGGGTGTGTGTTACATTACATTCACTACTAGGAGTGAGAAAAACATCACGGGGTGGTGCGCATTGTATGGGTGTGTGTTACATTACAGTCACTACTAGGAGTGAGAAAAACATCCCGGGGTGGTGCGCATTGTATGGGTGTGTGTTACATTACATTCACTAGTAGGAGTGAGAAACACATCACGGGGTGGTGCGCATTGTATGGGTGTGTGTTACATTACATTCACTACTAGGAGTGAGAAAAACATCACGGGGTGGTGCGCATCGTATGGGTGTGTGTTACATTACATTCACTAGTAGGAGTGAGAAAAACATCACGGAGTGGTGCGCATCGTATGGGTGCGTGTTACATTACATTCACTAGTAGGAGTGAGAAAAACATCACGGGGTGGTGCGCATCGTATGGGTGCGTGTTACATTACATTCACTACTAGGAGTGAGAAAAACAACACGGGGTGGTACGCATCGTATGGGTGCGTGTTACATTACATTCACTAGTAGGAGTGAGAAAAACATCACGGGGTGGTGCGCATCGTATGGGTGTGTGTTACATTACATTCACTAGTAGGAGTGAGAAAAACATCACGGGGTGGTGCGCATCGTATGGGTGTGTGTTACATTACATTCACTACTAGGAGTGAGAAAAACATCACGGGGTGGTGCGCATTGTATGGGTGTGTGTTACATTACATTCACTACTAGGAGTGAGAAAAACATCACGGGGTGGTGCGCATTGTATGGGTGTGTGTTACATTACATTCACTAGTAGGAGTGAGAAAAACATCACGGGGTGGTGCGCATTGTATGGGTGTGTGTTACATTACATTCACTACTAGGAGTGAGAAAAACATCACGGGGTGGTGCGCATTGTATGGGTGTGTGTTACATTACATTCACTAGTAGGAGTGAGAAAAACATCACGTGGTGGTGCGCATTGTATGGGTGTGTGTTACATTACATTCACTACTAGGAGTGAGAAAAACATCACGGGGTGGTGCGCATTGTATGGGTGTGTGTTACATTACATTCACTAGTAGGAGTGAGAAAAACATCACGGGGTGGTGCGCATTGTATGGGTGTGTGTTACATTACTTTCACTACTAGGAGTGAGAAAAACATCACGGGGTGGTGCGCATTGTATGGGTGTGTGTTACATTACATTCACTAGTAGGAGTGAGAAAAACATCACGGGGTGGTGCGCATTGTATGGGTGTGTGTTACATTACATTCACTAGTAGGAGTGAGAAAAACATCAAGGGGTGGTGCGCATTGTATGGGTGTGTGTTACATTACATTCACTAGTAGGAGTGAGAAAAACATCAAGGGGTGGTGCGCATTGTATGGGTGTGTGTTACATTACATTCACTACTAGGAGTGAGAAAAACATCACGGGGTGGTGCGCATTGTATGGGTGTGTGTTACATTACATTCACTAGTAGGAGTGAGAAAAACATCACGGGGTGGTGCGCATTGTATGGGTGTGTGTTACATTACATTCACTAGTAGGAGTGAGAAAAACATCACGGGGTGGTACGCATTGTATGGGTGTGTGTTACATTACATTCACTAGTAGGAGTGAGAAAAACATCACGGGGTGGTGCGCATTGTATGGGTGTGTGTTACATTACATTCACTAGTAGGAGTGAGAAAAACATCACGGGGTGGTGCGCATTGTATGGGTGTGTGTTACATTACATTCACTAGTAGGTGTGAGAAAAACATCACGGGGTGGTGCGCATTGTATGGGTGTGTGTTACATTACATTCACTAGTAGGAGTGAGAAAAACATCAAGGGGTGGTGCGCATTGTATGGGTGTGTGTTACATTACATTCACTACTAGGAGTGAGAAAAACATCACGGGGTGGTGCGCATTGTATGGGTGTGTGTTACATTACATTCACTACTAGGAGTGAGAAAAACATCACGGGGTGGTGCGCATTGTATGGGTGTGTGTTACATTACATTCACTAGTAGGAGTGAGAAAAACATCACGGGGTGGTGCGCATTGTATGGGTGTGTGTTACATTACATTCACTAGTAGGAGTGAGAAAAACATCACGGGGTGGTGCGCTTCGTATGGGTGTGTGTTACATTACATTCACTAGTAGGAGTGAGAAAAACATCACGGGGTGGTGCGCATTGTATGGGTGTGTGTTACATTACATTCACTAGTAGGAGTGAGAAAAACATCACGGGGTGGTGCGCATTGTATGTGTGTGTGTTACATTACATTCACTAGTAGGAGTGAGAAAAACATCAAGGGGTGGTGCGCATCGTATGGGTATGTGTTACATTACATTCACTAGTAGGAGTGAGAAAAACATCACGGGGTGGTGCGCATCGTATGGGTGTGTGTTACATTACATTCACTAGTAGGAGTGAGAAAAACATCACGGGGTGGTGCACATCGTATGGGTGTGTGTTACATTACATTCACTAGTAGGAGTGAGAAAAACATCACGGTGTGGTGCGCATCGTATGGGTGTGTGTTACATTACATTCACTAGTAGGAGTGAGAAAAACATCACGGGGTGGTGCGCTTCGTATGGGTGTGTGTTACATTACATTCACTAGTAGGAGTGAGAAAAACATCACGGGGTGGTGCGCATCGTATGGGTGCGTGTTACATTACATTCACTAGTAGGAGTGAGAAAAACATCACGGGGTGGTGCGCATCGTATGGGTGCGTGTTACATTACATTCACTACTAGGAGTGAGAAAAACATCACGGGGTGGTGCGCATCGTATGGGTGCGTGTTACATTACATTCACTAGTAGGAGTGAGAAAAACATCACGGGGTGGTGCGCATCGTATGGGTGCGTGTTACATTACATTCACTAGTAGGAGTGAGAAAAACATCACGGGGTGGTGCGCATCGTATGGGTGTGTGTTACATTACATTCACTAGTAGGAGTGAGAAAAACATCACGGGGTGGTGGGCATCGTATGGGTGTGTGTTACATTACATTCACTAGTAGGAGTGAGAAAAACATCAAGGGGTGGTGCGCATCGTATGGGTGTGTGTTACATTACATTCACTAGTAGGAGTGAGAAAAACATCAAGGGGTGGTGCGCATCGTATGGGTGTGTGTTACATTACATTCACTAGTAGGAGTGAGAAAAACATCAAGGGGTGGTGCGCATTGTATGGGTGTGTGTTACATTACATTCACTAGTAGGAGTGAGAAAAACATCACGGGGTGGTGCGCATTGTATGGGTGTGTGTTACATTACATTCACTAGTAGGAGTGAGAAAAACATCACGGGGTGGTGCGCATTGTATGGGTGTGTGTTACATTACATTCACTAGTAGGAGTGAGAAAAACATCACGGGGTGGTGCGCATTGTATGGGTGTGTGTTACATTACATTCACTAGTAGGAGTGAGAAAAACATCACGGGGTGGTGCGCATTGTATGGGTGTGTGTTACATTACATTCACTAGTAGGAGTGAGAAAAACATCACGGGGTGGTGCGCATTGTATGTGTGTGTGTTACATTACATTCACTACTAGGAGTGAGAAAAACATCACGGGGTGGTGCGCATTGTATGGGTGTGTGTTACATTACATTCACTACTAGGAGTGAGAAAAACATCACGGGGTGGTGCGCATTGTATGGGTGTGTGTTACATTACATTCACTAGTAGGAGTGAGAAAAACATCACGGTGTGGTGCGCATCGTATGGGTGTGTGTTACATTACATTCACTAGTAGGAGTGAGAAAAACATCACGGGGTGGTGCGCATCGTATGGGTGTGTGTTACATTACATTCACTAGTAGGAGTGAGAAAAACATCACGGGGTGGTGCGCATCGTATGGGTGCGTGTTACATTACATTCACTAGTAGGAGTGAGAAAAACATCACGGGGTGGTGCGCATCGTATGGGTGCGTGTTACATTACATTCACTAGTAGGAGTGAGAAAAACATCACGGGGTGGTGCGCATCGTATGGGTGCGTGTTACATTACATACACTACTAGGAGTGAGAAAAACATCACGGGGTGGTGCGCATCGTATGGGTGTGTGTTACATTACATTCACTAGTAGGAGTGAGAAAAACATCACGGGGTGGTGCGCATTGTATGGGTGTGTGTTACATTACATTCACTAGTAGGAGTGAGAAAAACATCACGGGGTGGTGCGCATTGTATGGGTGTGTGTTACATTACATTCACTAGTAGGAGTGAGAAAAACATCACGGGGTGGTGCGCATTGTATGGGTGTGTGTTACATTACATTCACTACTAGGAGTGAGAAAAACATCACGGGGTGGTGCGCATTGTATGGGTGTGTGTTACATTACATTCACTAGTAGGAGTGAGAAAAACATCACGGGGTGGTGCGCATCGTATGGGTGTGTGTTACATTACATTCACTAGTAGGAGTGAGAAAAACATCACGGGGTGGTGCGCATCGTATGGGTGTGTGTTACATTACATTCACTAGTAGGAGTGAGAAAAACATCACGGGGTGGTGCGCATCGTATGGGTGTGTGTTACATTACATTCACTAGTAGGAGTGAGAAAAACATCACGGGGTGGTGCGCTTCGTATGGGTGTGTGTTACATTACATTCACTAGTAGGAGTGAGAAAAACATCACGGGGTGGTGCGCATCGTATGGGTGCGTGTTACATTACATTCACTAGTAGGAGTGAGAAAAACATCACGGGGTGGTGCGCATCGTATGGGTGCGTGTTACATTACATTCACTACTAGGAGTGAGAAAAACATCACGGGGTGGTGCGCATCGTATGGGTGCGTGTTACATTACATTCACTAGTAGGAGTGAGAAAAACATCACGGGGTGGTGCGCATCGTATGGGTGCGTGTTACATTACATTCACTAGTAGGAGTGAGAAAAACATCACGGGGTGGTGCGCATCGTATGGGTGTGTGTTACATTACATTCACTAGTAGGAGTGAGAAAAACATCACGGGGTGGTGGGCATCGTATGGGTGTGTGTTACATTACATTCACTAGTAGGAGTGAGAAAAACATCAAGGGGTGGTGCGCATCGTATGGGTGTGTGTTACATTACATTCACTAGTAGGAGTGAGAAAAACATCAAGGGGTGGTGCGCATCGTATGGGTGTGTGTTACATTACATTCACTAGTAGGAGTGAGAAAAACATCAAGGGGTGGTGCGCATTGTATGGGTGTGTGTTACATTACATTCACTAGTAGGAGTGAGAAAAACATCACGGGGTGGTGCGCATTGTATGGGTGTGTGTTACATTACATTCACTAGTAGGAGTGAGAAAAACATCACGGGGTGGTGCGCATTGTATGGGTGTGTGTTACATTACATTCACTAGTAGGAGTGAGAAAAACATCACGGGGTGGTGCGCATTGTATGGGTGTGTGTTACATTACATTCACTAGTAGGAGTGAGAAAAACATCACGGGGTGGTGCGCATTGTATGGGTGTGTGTTACATTACATTCACTAGTAGGAGTGAGAAAAACATCACGGGGTGGTGCGCATTGTATGTGTGTGTGTTACATTACATTCACTACTAGGAGTGAGAAAAACATCACGGGGTGGTGCGCATTGTATGGGTGTGTGTTACATTACATTCACTACTAGGAGTGAGAAAAACATCACGGGGTGGTGCGCATTGTATGGGTGTGTGTTACATTACATTCACTAGTAGGAGTGAGAAAAACATCACGGTGTGGTGCGCATCGTATGGGTGTGTGTTACATTACATTCACTAGTAGGAGTGAGAAAAACATCACGGGGTGGTGCGCATCGTATGGGTGTGTGTTACATTACATTCACTAGTAGGAGTGAGAAAAACATCACGGGGTGGTGCGCATCGTATGGGTGCGTGTTACATTACATTCACTAGTAGGAGTGAGAAAAACATCACGGGGTGGTGCGCATCGTATGGGTGCGTGTTACATTACATTCACTAGTAGGAGTGAGAAAAACATCACGGGGTGGTGCGCATCGTATGGGTGCGTGTTACATTACATACACTACTAGGAGTGAGAAAAACATCACGGGGTGGTGCGCATCGTATGGGTGTGTGTTACATTACATTCACTAGTAGGAGTGAGAAAAACATCACGGGGTGGTGCGCATTGTATGGGTGTGTGTTACATTACATTCACTAGTAGGAGTGAGAAAAACATCACGGGGTGGTGCGCATTGTATGGGTGTGTGTTACATTACATTCACTAGTAGGAGTGAGAAAAACATCACGGGGTGGTGCGCATTGTATGGGTGTGTGTTACATTACATTCACTACTAGGAGTGAGAAAAACATCACGGGGTGGTGCGCATTGTATGGGTGTGTGTTACATTACATTCACTAGTAGGAGTGAGAAAAACATCACGGGGTGGTGCGCATTGTATGGGTGTGTGTTACATTACATTCACTACTAGGAGTGAGAAAAACATCACGGGGTGGTGCGCATTGTATGGGTGTGTGTTACATTAGATTCACTAGTAGGAGTGAGAAAAACATCACGGGGTGGTGCGCATTGTATGTGTGTGTGTTACATTACATTCACTACTAGGAGTGAGAAAAACATCACGGGGTGGTGCGCATTGTATGGGTGTGTGTTACATTACATTCACTACTAGGAGTGAGAAAAACATCACGGGGTGGTGCGCATTGTATGGGTGTGTGTTACATTACATTCACTAGTAGGAGTGAGAAAAACATCACGGGGTGGTGCGCATTTTATGGGTGTGTGTTACATTTCATTCACTACTAGGAGTGAGAAAAACATCACGGGGTGGTGCGCATTGTATGGGTGTGTGTTACATTACATTCACTACTAGGAGTGAGAAAAACATCACGGGGTGGTGCGCATTGTATGGGTGTGTGTTACATTACATTCACTAGTAGGAGTGAGAAAAACATCACGGGGTGGTGCGCATTGTATGGGTGTGTGTTACATTACATTCACTAGTAGGAGTGAGAAAAACATCACGGGGTGGTGCGCATTGTATGTGTGTGTGTTACATTACATTCACTACTAGGAGTGAGAAAAACATCACGGGGTGGTGCGCATCGTATGGGTGTGTGTTACATTACATTCACTAGTAGGAGTGAGAAATACATCACGGGGTGGTGCGCATCGTATGGGTGTGTGTTACATTACATTCACTAGTAGGAGTGAGAAAAACATCACGGGGTGGTGCGCATCGTATGGGTGTGTGTTACATTACATTCACTAGTAGGAGTGAGAAAAACATCACGGGGTGGTGCGCATCGTATGGGTGTGTGTTACATTACATTCACTAGTAGGAGTGAGAAAAACATCACGGGGTGGTGCGCATCGTATGGGTGTGTGTTACATTACATTCACTAGTAGGAGTGAGAAAAACATCAAGGGGTGGTGCGCATCGTATGGGTGTGTGTTACATTACATTCACTAGTAGGAGTGAGAAAAACATCACGGGGTGGTGCGCATCGTATGGGTGTGTGTTACATTACATTCACTACTAGGAGTGAGAAAAACATCACGGGGTGGTGCGCTTTGTATGGGTGTGTTACATTACATTCACTAGTAGGAGTGAGAAAAACATCACGGGGTGGTGCGCATTGTATGGGTGTGTGTTACATTACATTCACTAGTAGGAGTGAGAAAAACATCACGGGGTGGTACGCATTGTATGGGTGTGTGTTACATTACATTCACTAGTAGGAGTGAGAAAAACATCACGGGGTGGTGCGCATTGTATGGGTGTGTGTTACATTACATTCACTAGTAGGAGTGAGAAAAACATCACGGGGTGGTGCGCATTGTATCGGTGTGTGTTACATTACATACACTAGTTGGAGTGAGAAAAACATCACGGGGTGGTGCGCATCGTATGGGTGTGTGTTACATTACATTCACTAGTAGGAGTGAGAAAAACATCACGGGGTGGTGCGCATCGTATGGGTGTGTGTTACATTACATTCACTAGTAGGAGTGAGAAAAACATCACGGGGTGGTGCGCATCGTATGGGTGTGTGTTACATTACATTCACTAGTAGGAGTGAGAAAAACATCACGGGGTGGTGCGCATCGTATGGGTGTGTGTTACATTACATTCACTAGTAGGAGTGAGAAAAACATCACGGGGTGGTGCGCATCGTATGGGTGTGTGTTACATTACATTCACTAGTAGGAGTGAGAAAAACATCACGGGGTGGTGCGCATCGTATGGGTGTGTGTTACATTACATTCACTAGTAGGAGTGAGAAAAACATCAAGGGGTGGTGCGCATCGTATGGGTGTGTGTTACATTACATTCACTAGTAGGAGTGAGAAAAACATCAAGGGGTGGTGCGCATTGTATGGGTGTGTGTTACATTACATTCACTACTAGGAGTGAGAAAAACATCACGGGGTGGTGCGCATTGTATGGGTGTGTGTTACATTACATTCACTAGTAGGAGTGAGAAAAACATCACGGGGTGGTGCGCATTGTATGGGTGTGTGTTACATTACATTCACTAGTAGGAGTGAGAAAAACATCACGGGGTGGTACGCATTGTATGGGTGTGTGTTACATTACATTCACTAGTAGGAGTGAGAAAAACATCACGGGGTGGTGCGCATTGTATGGGTGTGTGTTACATTACATTCACTAGTAGGAGTGAGAAAAACATCACGGGGTGGTGCGCATCGTATGGGTGTGTGTTACATTACATTCACTAGTAGGAGTGAGAAAAACATCACGGGGTGGTGCGCATCGTATGGGTGTGTGTTACATTACATTCACTACTAGGAGTGAGAAAAACATCACGGGGTGGTGCGCATCGTATGGGTGTGTGTTACATTACATTCACTAGTAGGAGTGAGAAAAACATCACGGGGTGGTGCGCATTGTATGGGTGTGTGTTACATTACATTCACTAGTAGGAGTGAGAAAAACATCACGGGGTGGTACGCATTGTATGGGTGTGTGTTACATTACATTCACTAGTAGGAGTGAGAAAAACATCACGGGGTGGTGCGCATTGTATGGGTGTGTGTTACATTACATTCACTAGTAGGAGTGAGAAAAACATCACGGGGTGGTGCGCATCGTATGGGTGTGTGTTACATTACATTCACTAGTAGGAGTGAGAAAAACATCACGGGGTGGTGCGCATCGTATGGGTGTGTGTTACATTACATTCACTACTAGGAGTGAGAAAAACATCACGGGGTGGTGCGCATCGTATGGGTGTGTGTTACATTACATTCACTAGTAGGAGTGAGAAAAACATCACGGGGTGGTGCGCATTGTATGGGTGTGTGTTACATTACATTCACTAGTAGGAGTGAGAAAAACATCACGGGGTGGTGCGCATTGTATGGGTGTGTGTTACATTACATTCACTAGTAGCAGTGAGAAAAACATCACGGGGTGCTCGCATTGTATGGGTGTGTGTTACATTACATTCACTAGTAGGAGTGAGAAAAACATCACGGGGTGGTGCGCATTGTATGTGTGTGTGTTACATTACATTCACTAGTAGGAGTGAGAAAAACATCACGGGGTGGTGCGCATCGTATGGGTGTGTGTTACATTACATTCACTAGTAGGAGTGAGAAAAACATCAGGGGTGGTGCGCATCGTATGGGTGTGTGTTACATTACATTCACTAGTAGGAGTGAGAAAAACATCACGGGGTGGTGCGCATCGTATGGGTGTGTGTTACATTACATTCACTAGTAGGAGTGAGAAAAACATCACGGGGTGGTGCGCATCGTATGGGTGTGTGTTACATTACATTCACTAGTAGGAGTGAGAAAAACATCACGGGGTGGTGCGCATCGTATGGGTGTGTGTTACATTACATTCACTAGTAGGAGTGAGAAAAACATCACGGTGTTCTGCGCATCGTATGGGTGTGTGTTACATTACATTCACTAGTAGGAGTGAGAAAAACATCACGGGGTGGTGCGCTTCGTATGGGTGTGTGTTACATTACATTCACTAGTAGGAGTGAGAAAAACATCACGGGGTGGTGCGCATCGTATGGGTGTGTGTTACATTACATTCACTAGTAGGAGTGAGAAAAACATCACGGGGTGGTGCGCATCGTATGGGTGCGTGTTACATTACATTCACTACTAGGAGTGAGAAAAACATCACGGGGTGGTGCGCATCGTATGGGTGCGTGTTACATTACATTCACTAGTAGGAGTGAGAAAAACATCACGGGGTGGTGCGCATCGTATGGGTGTGTGTTACATTACATTCACTAGTATAAGTGAGAAAAACATCACGGGGTGGTGCGCATCGTATGGGTGTGTGTTACATTACATTCACTAGTAGGAGTGAGAAAAACATCACAGGGTGGTGGGCATCGTATGGGTGTGTGTTACATTACATTCACTAGTAGGAGTGAGAAAAACATCAAGGGGTGGTGCGCATCGTATGGGTGTGTGTTACATTACATTCACTAGTAGGAGTGAGAAAAACATCAAGGGGTGGTGCGCATTGTATGGGTGTGTGTTACATTACATTCACTACTAGGAGTGAGAAAAACATCAAGGGGTGGTGCGCATTGTATGGGTGTGTGTTACATTACATTCACTAGTAGGAGTGAGAAAAACATCACGGGGTGGTGCGCATTGTATGGGTGTGTGTTACATTACATTCACTAGTAGGAGTGAGAAAAACATCACGGGGTGGTGCGCATTGTATGGGTGTGTGTTACATTACATTCACTAGTAGGAGTGAGAAAAACATCACGGGGTGGTGCGCATTGTATGTGTGTGTGTTACATTACATTCACTACTAGGAGTGAGAAAAACATCACGGGGTGGTGCGCATCGTATGGGTGTGTGTTACATTACATTCACTAGTAGGAGTGAGAAATACATCACGGGGTGGTGCGCATCGTATGGGTGTGTGTTACATTACATTCACTAGTAGGAGTGAGAAAAACATCACGGGGTGGTGCGCATCGTATGGGTGTGTGTTACATTACATTCACTAGTAGGAGTGAGAAAAACATCACGGGGTGGTGCGCATCGTATGGGTGTGTGTTACATTACATTCACTAGTAGGAGTGAGAAAAACATCACGGGGTGGTGCGCATCGTATGGGTGTGTGTTACATTACATTCACTAGTAGGAGTGAGAAAAACATCAAGGGGTGGTGCGCATCGTATGGGTGTGTGTTACATTACATTCACTAGTAGGAGTGAGAAAAACATCACGGGGTGGTGCGCATCGTATGGGTGTGTGTTACATTACATTCACTACTAGGAGTGAGAAAAACATCACGGGGTGGTGCGCATCGTATGGGTGTGTGTTACATTACATTCACTAGTAGGAGTGAGAAAAACATCACGGGGTGGTGCGCATTGTATGGTGTGTGTTACATTACATTCACTAGTAGGAGTGAGAAAAACATCACGGGGTGGTGCGCATTGTATGGGTGTGTGTTACATTACATTCACTAGTAGGAGTGAGAAAAACATCACGGGGTGGTGCGCATTGTATGGGTGTGTGTTACATTACATTCACTAGTAGGAGTGAGAAAAACATCACGGGGTGGTGCGCATTGTATCGGTGTGTGTTACATTACATACACTAGTTGGAGTGAGAAAAACATCACGGGGTGGTGCGCATCGTATGGGTGTGTGTTACATTACATTCACTAGTAGGAGTGAGAAAAACATCACGGGGTGGTGCGCATCGTATGGGTGTGTGTTACATTACATTCACTAGTAGGAGTGAGAAAAACATCACGGGGTGGTGCGCATCGTATGGGTGTGTGTTACATTACATTCACTAGTAGGAGTGAGAAAAACATCACGGGGTGGTGCGCATCGTATGGGTGTGTGTTACATTACATTCACTAGTAGGAGTGAGAAAAACATCACGGGGTGGTGCGCATCGTATGGGTGTGTGTTACATTACATTCACTAGTAGGAGTGAGAAAAACATCACGGGGTGGTGCGCATCGTATGGGTGTGTGTTACATTACATTCACTAGTAGGAGTGAGAAAAACATCAAGGGGTGGTGCGCATCGTATGGGTGTGTGTTACATTACATTCACTAGTAGGAGTGAGAAAAACATCAAGGGTGGTGCGCATTGTATGGGTGTGTGTTACATTACATTCACTACTAGGAGTGAGAAAAACATCACGGGGTGGTGCGCATTGTATGGGTGTGTGTTACATTACATTCACTAGTAGGAGTGAGAAAAACATCACGGGGTGGTGCGCATTGTATGGGTGTGTGTTACATTACATTCACTAGTAGGAGTGAGAAAAACATCACGGGGTGGTACGCATTGTATGGGTGTGTGTTACATTACATTCACTAGTAGGAGTGAGAAAAACATCACGGGGTGGTGCGCATTGTATGGGTGTGTGTTACATTACATTCACTAGTAGGAGTGAGAAAAACATCACGGGGTGGTGCGCATCGTATGGGTGTGTGTTACATTACATTCACTAGTAGGAGTGAGAAAAACATCACGGGGTGGTGCGCATCGTATGGGTGTGTGTTACATTACATTCACTACTAGGAGTGAGAAAAACATCACGGGGTGGTGCGCATCGTATGGGTGTGTGTTACATTACATTCACTAGTAGGAGTGAGAAAAACATCACGGGGTGGTGCGCATTGTATGGGTGTGTGTTACATTACATTCACTAGTAGGAGTGAGAAAAACATCACGGGGTGGTACGCATTGTATGGGTGTGTGTTACATTACATTCACTAGTAGGAGTGAGAAAAACATCACGGGGTGGTGCGCATTGTATGGGTGTGTGTTACATTACATTCACTAGTAGGAGTGAGAAAAACATCACGGGGTGGTGCGCATCGTATGGGTGTGTGTTACATTACATTCACTAGTAGGAGTGAGAAAAACATCACGGGGTGGTGCGCATCGTATGGGTGTGTGTTACATTACATTCACTACTAGGAGTGAGAAAAACATCACGGGGTGGTGCGCATCGTATGGGTGTGTGTTACATTACATTCACTAGTAGGAGTGAGAAAAACATCACGGGGTGGTGCGCATTGTATGGGTGTGTGTTACATTACATTCACTAGTAGGAGTGAGAAAAACATCACGGGGTGGTGCGCATTGTATGGGTGTGTGTTACATTACATTCACTAGTAGCAGTGAGAAAAACATCACGGGGTGCTCGCATTGTATGGGTGTGTGTTACATTACATTCACTAGTAGGAGTGAGAAAAACATCACGGGGTGGTGCGCATTGTATGTGTGTGTGTTACATTACATTCACTAGTAGGAGTGAGAAAAACATCACGGGGTGGTGCGCATTGTATGGGTGTGTGTTACATTACATTCACTAGTAGGAGTGAGAAAAACATCACGGGGTGGTGCGCATTGTATGGGTGTGTGTTACATTACATTCACTAGTAGGAGTGAGAAAAACATCACGGGGTGGTGCGCATTGTATGGGTGTGTGTTACATTACATTCACTAGTAGGAGTGAGAAAACATCACGGGGTGGTGCGCATCGTATGGGTGTGTGTTACATTACATTCACTAGTAGGAGTGAGAAAAACATCACGGGGTGGTGCGCATCGTATGGGTGTGTGTTACATTACATTCACTAGTAGGAGTGAGAAAAACATCACGGTGTGGTGCGCATCGTATGGGTGTGTTTTACATTACATTCACTAGTAGGAGTGAGAAAAACATCACGGGGTGGTGCGCTTCGTATGGGTGTGTGTTACATTACATTCACTAGTAGGAGTGAGAAAAACATCACGGGGTGGTGCGCATCGTATGGGTGTGTGTTACATTACATTCACTAGTAGGAGTGAGAAAAACATCACGGGGTGGTGCGCATCGTATGGGTGCATGTTACATTACATTCACTACTAGGAGTGAGAAAAACATCACGGGGTGGTGCGCATCGTATGGGTGCGTGTTACATTACATTCACTAGTAGGAGTGAGAAAAACATCACGGGGTGGTGCGCATCGTATGGGTGTGTGTTACATTACATTCACTAGTATAAGTGAGAAAAACATCACGGGGTGGTGCGCATCGTATGGGTGTGTGTTACATTACATTCACTAGTAGGAGTGAGAAAAACATCACGGGGTGGTGGGCATCGTATGGGTGTGTGTTACATTACATTCACTAGTAGGAGTGAGAAAAACATCAAGGGGTGGTGCGCATCGTATGGGTGTGTGTTACATTACATTCACTAGTAGGAGTGAGAAAAACATCAAGGGGTGGTGCGCATTGTATGGGTGTGTGTTACATTACATTCACTACTAGGAGTGAGGAAAAACATCAAGGGGTGGTGCGCATTGTATGGGTGTGTGTTACATTACATTCACTAGTAGGAGTGAGAAAAACATCACGGGGTGGTGCGCATTGTATGGGTGTGTGTTACATTACATTCACTAGTAGGAGTGAGAAAAACATCACGGGGTGGTGCGCATTGTATGGGTGTGTGTTACATTACATTCACTAGTAGGAGTGAGAAAAACATCACGGGGTGGTGCGCATTGTATGGGTGTGTGTTACATTACATTCACTAGTAGGAGTGAGAAAAACATCACGGGGTGGTGCGCATTGTATGTGTGTGTGTTACATTACATTCACTACTAGGAGTGAGAAAAACATCACGGGGTGGTGCGCATTGTATGGGTGTGTGTTACATTACATTCACTACTAGGAGTGAGAAAAACATCACGGGGTGGTGCGCATTGTATGGGTGTGTGTTACATTACATTCACTACTAGGAGTGAGAAAAACATCACGGGGTGGTGCGCATTGTATGGGTGTGTGTTACATTACATTCACTAGTAGGAGTGAGAAAAACATCACGGTGTGGTGCGCATCGTATGGGTGTGTGTTACATTACATTCACTAGTAGGAGTGAGAAAAACATCACGGGGTGGTGCGCATCGTATGGGTGTGTGTTACATTACATTCACTAGTAGGAGTGAGAAAAACATCACGGGGTGGTGCGCATCGTATGGGTGCGTGTTACATTACATTCACTAGTAGGAGTGAGAAAAACATCACGGGGTGGTGCGCATCGTATGGGTGCGTGTTACATTACATTCACTAGTAGGAGTGAGAAAAACATCACGGGGTGGTGCGCATCGTATGGGTGCGTGTTACATTACATACACTACTAGGAGTGAGAAAAAAATCACGGGGTGGTGCGCATCGTATGGGTGTGTGTTACATTACATTCACTAGTAGGAGTGAGAAAAACATCACGGGGTGGTGCGCATTGTATGGGTGTGTGTTACATTACATTCACTAGTAGGAGTGAGAAAAACATCACGGGGTGGTGCGCATTGTATGGGTGTGTGTTACATTACATTCACTAGTAGGAGTGAGAAAAACATCACGGGGTGGTGCGCATTGTATGGGTGTGTGTTACATTACATTCACTACTAGGAGTGAGAAAAACATCACGGGGTGGTGCGCATTGTATGGGTGTGTGTTACATTACATTCACTAGTAGGAGTGAGAAAAACATCACGGGGTGGTGCGCATTGTATGGGTGTGTGTTACATTACATTCACTACTAGGAGTGAGAAAAACATCACGTGGTGGTGCGCATTGTATGGGTGTGTGTTACATTAGATTCACTAGTAGGAGTGAGAAAAACATCACGGGGTGGTGCGCATTGTATGTGTGTGTGTTACATTACATTCACTACTAGGAGTGAGAAAAACATCACGGGGTGGTGCGCATTGTATGGGTGTGTGTTACATTACATTCACTACTAGGAGTGAGAAAAACATCACGGGGTGGTGCGCATTGTATGGGTGTGTGTTACATTACATTCACTAGTAGGAGTGAGAAAAACATCACGGGGTGGTGCGCATTGTACGGGTGTGTGTTACATTACATTCACTAGTAGGAGTGAGAAAAACATCACGGGGTGGTGCGCATTGTATGGGTGTGTGTTACATTACATTCACTAGTAGGAGTGAGAAAAACATCACGGGGTGGTGCGCATTGTATGGGTGTGTGTTACATTACATTCACTAGTAGGAGTGAGAAAAACATCACGGGGTGGTGCGCATTGTATGGGTGTGCGTTACATTACATACACTAGTTGGAGTGAGAAAAACATCACGGGGTGGTGCGCATCGTATGGGTGTGTGTTACATTACATTCACTAGTAGGAGTGAGAAAAACATCACGGGGTGGTGCGCATTGTATGGGTGTGTGTTACATTACATTCACTAGTAGGAGTGAGAAAAACATCACGGGGTGGTGCGCATCGTATGGGTGTGTGTTACATTACATTCACTAGTAGGAGTGAGAAAAACATCACGGGGTGGTGCGCATCGTATGGGTGTGTGTTACATTACATTCACTAGTAGGAGTGAGAAAAACATCACGGGGTGGTGCGCATCGTATGGGTGTGTGTTACATTACATTCACTAGTAGGAGTGAGAAAAACATCACGGGGTGGTGCGCATCGTATGGGTGTGTGTTACATTACATTCACTAGTAGGAGTGAGAAAAACATCACGGTGTTCTGCGCATCGTATGGGTGTGTGTTACATTACATTCACTAGTAGGAGTGAGAAAAACATCACGGGGTGGTGCGCTTCGTATGGGTGTGTGTTACATTACATTCACTAGTAGGAGTGAGAAAAACATCACGGGGTGGTGCGCATCGTATGGGTGTGTGTTACATTACATTCACTAGTAGGAGTGAGAAAAACATCACGGGGTGGTGCGCATCGTATGGGTGCGTGTTACATTACATTCACTACTAGGAGTGAGAAAAACATCACGGGGTGGTGCGCATCGTATGGGTGCGTGTTACATTACATTCACTAGTAGGAGTGAGAAAAACATCACGGGGTGGTGCGCATCGTATGGGTGTGTGTTACATTACATTCACTAGTATAAGTGAGAAAAACATCACGGGGTGGTGCGCATCGTATGGGTGTGTGTTACATTACATTCACTAGTAGGAGTGAGAAAAACATCACAGGGTGGTGGGCATCGTATGGGTGTGTGTTACATTACATTCACTAGTAGGAGTGAGAAAAACATCAAGGGGTGGTGCGCATCGTATGGGTGTGTGTTACATTACATTCACTAGTAGGAGTGAGAAAAACATCAAGGGGTGGTGCGCATTGTATGGGTGTGTGTTACATTACATTCACTACTAGGAGTGAGAAAAACATCAAGGGGTGGTGCGCATTGTATGGGTGTGTGTTACATTACATTCACTAGTAGGAGTGAGAAAAACATCACGGGGTGGTGCGCATTGTATGGGTGTGTGTTACATTACATTCACTAGTAGGAGTGAGAAAAACATCACGGGGTGGTGCGCATTGTATGGGTGTGTGTTACATTACATTCACTAGTAGGAGTGAGAAAAACATCACGCGGTGGTGCGCATTGTATGGGTGTGTGTTACATTACATTCACTAGTAGGAGTGAGAAAAACATCACGGGGTGGTGCGCATTGTATGTGTGTGTGTTACATTACATTCACTACTAGGAGTGAGAAAAACATCACGGGGTGGTGCGCATTGTATGGGTGTGTGTTACATTACATTCACTACTAGGAGTGAGAAAAACATCACGGGGTGGTGCGCATTGTATGGGTGTGTGTTACATTACATTCACTACTAGGAGTGAGAAAAACATCACGGGGTGGTGCGCATTGTATGGGTGTGCGTTACATTACATACACTAGTTGGAGTGAGAAAAACATCACGGGGTGGTGCGCATCGTATGGGTGTGTGTTACATTACATTCACTAGTAGGAGTGAGAAAAACATCACGGGGTGGTGCGCATTGTATGGGTGTGTGTTACATTACATTCACTAGTAGGAGTGAGAAAAACATCACGGGGTGGTGCGCATCGTATGGGTGTGTGTTACATTACATTCACTAGTAGGAGTGAGAAAAACATCACGGGGTGGTGCGCATCGTATGGGTGTGTGTTACATTACATTCACTAGTAGGAGTGAGAAAAACATCACGGGGTGGTGCGCATCGTATGGGTGTGTGTTACATTACATTCACTAGTAGGAGTGAGAAAAACATCACGGGGTGGTGCGCATCGTATGGGTGTGTGTTACATTACATTCACTAGTAGGAGTGAGAAAAACATCACGGGGTGGTGCGCATCGTATGGGTGTGTGTTACATTACATTCACTAGTAGGAGTGAGAAAAACATCACGGGGTGGTGCGCATCGTATGGGTGTGTGTTACATTACATTCACTAGTAGGAGTGAGAAAAACATCACGGGGTGGTGCGCATTGTATGGGTGTGTGTTACATTGCATTCACTAGTAGGAGTGAGAAAAACATCACGGGGTGGTGCGCATTGAATGGGTGTGTGTTACATTACATTCACTAGTAGGAGTGAGAAAAACATCAAGGGGTGGTGCGCATTGTATGGGTGTGTGTTACATTACATTCACTAGTAGGAGTGAGAAAAACATCACGGGGTGGTGCGCATTGTATGGGTGTGTGTTACATTACATTCACTAGTAGGAGTGAGAAAAACATCACGGGGTGGTGCGCATTGTATGGGTGTGTGTTACATTACATTCACTAGTAGGAGTGAGAAAAACATCACGGGGTGGTGCGCATTGTATGGGTGTGTGTTACATTACATTCACTAGTAGGAGTGAGAAAAACATCACGGGGTGGTGCGCATCGTATGGGTGCGTGTTACATTACATTCACTAGTAGGAGTGAGAAAAACATCACGGGGTGGTGCGCATCGTATGGGTGCGTGTTACATTACATTCACTAGTAGGAGTGAGAAAAACATCACGGGGTGGTGCGCATCGTATGGGTGCGTGTTACATTACATACACTACTAGGAGTGAGAAAAACATCACGGGGTGGTGCGCATCGTATGGGTGTGTGTTACATTACATTCACTAGTAGGAGAGAGAAAAACATCACGGGGTGGTGCGCATTGTATGGGTGTGTGTTACATTACATTCACTAGTAGGAGTGAGAAAAACATCACGGGGTGGTGCGCATTGTATGGGTGTGTGTTACATTACATTCACTAGTAGGAGTGAGAAAAACATCACGGGGTGGTGCGCATTGTATGGGTGTGTGTTACATTACATTCACTACTAGGAGTGAGAAAAACATCACGGGGTGGTGCGCATTGTATGGGTGTGTGTTACATTACATTCACTAGTAGGAGTGAGAAAAACATCACGGGGTGGTGCGCATTGTATGGGTGTGTGTTACATTACATTCACTAGTAGGAGTGAGAAAAACATCACGGGGTGGTGCGCATTGTATGGGTGTGTGTTACATTACATTCACTAGTAGGAGTGAGAAAAACATCACGGGGTGGTGCGCATTGTATGGGTGTGTGTTACATTACATTCACTACTAGGAGTGAGAAAAACATCACGGGGTGGTGCGCATTGTATGGGTGTGTGTTACATTACATTCACTAGTAGGAGTGAGAAAAACATCACGGGGTGGTGCGCATTGTATGGGTGTGTGTTACATTACATTCACTACTAGGAGTGAGAAAAACATCACGTGGTGGTGCGCATTGTATGGGTGTGTGTTACATTAGATTCACTAGTAGGAGTGAGAAAAACATCACGGGGTGGTGCGCATTGTATGTGTGTGTGTTACATTACATTCACTACTAGGAGTGAGAAAAACATCACGGGGTGGTGCGCATTGTATGGGTGTGTGTTACATTACATTCACTAGTAGGAGTGAGAAAAACATCACGGGGTGGTGCGCATTGTATGGGTGTGTGTTACATTACATTCACTAGTAGGAGTGAGAAAACATCACGGGGTGGTGCGCATTTTATGGGTGTGTGTTACATTACATTCACTACTAGGAGTGAGAAAAACATCACGGGGTGGTGCGCATTGTATGGGTGTGTGTTACATTACATTCACTACTAGGAGTGAGAAAAACATCACGGGGTGGTGCGCATTGTATGGGTGTGTGTTACATTACATTCACTAGTAGGAGTGAGAAAAACATCACGGGGTGGTGCGCATTGTATGGGTGTGTGTTACATTACATTCACTAGTAGGAGTGAGAAAAACATCACGGGGTGGTGCGCATTGTATGTGTGTGTGTTACATTACATTCACTACTAGGAGTGAGAAAAACATCACGGGGTGGTGCGCATCGTATGGGTGTGTGTTACATTACATTCACTAGTAGGAGTGAGAAATACATCACGGGGTGGTGCGCATCGTATGGGTGTGTGTTACATTACATTCACTAGTAGGAGTGAGAAAAACATCACGGGGTGGTGCGCATCGTATGGGTGTGTGTTACATTACATTCACTAGTAGGAGTGAGAAAAACATCACGGGGTGGTGCGCATCGTATGGGTGTGTGTTACATTACATTCACTAGTAGGAGTGAGAAAAACATCACGGGGTGGTGCGCATCGTATGGGTGTGTGTTACATTACATTCACTAGTAGGAGTGAGAAAAACATCACGGGGTGGTGCGCATCGTATGGGTGTGTGTTACATTACATTCACTACTAGGAGTGAGAAAAACATCACGGGGTGGTGCGCATTGTATGGGTGTGTGTTACATTACATTCACTAGTAGGAGTGAGAAAAACATCACGGGGTGGTGCGCATTGTACGGGTGTGTGTTACATTACATTCACTAGTAGGAGTGAGAAAAACATCACGGGGTGGTGCGCATTGTATGGGTGTGTGTTACATTACATTCACTAGTAGGAGTGAGAAAAACATCACGGGGTGGTGCGCATTGTATGGGTGTGTGTTACATTACATTCACTAGTAGGAGTGAGAAAAACATCACGGGGTGGTGCGCATTGTATGGGTGTGCGTTACATTACATACACTAGTTGGAGTGAGAAAAACATCACGGGGTGGTGCGCATCGTATGGGTGTGTGTTACATTACATTCACTAGTAGGAGTGAGAAAAACATCACGGGGTGGTGCGCATTGTATGGGTGTGTGTTACATTACATTCACTAGTAGGAGTGAGAAAAACATCACGGGGTGGTGCGCATCGTATGGGTGTGTGTTACATTACATTCACTAGTAGGAGTGAGAAAAACATCACGGGGTGGTGCGCATCGTATGGGTGTGTGTTACATTACATTCACTAGTAGGAGTGAGAAAAACATCACGGGGTGGTGCGCATCGTATGGGTGTGTGTTACATTACATTCACTAGTAGGAGTGAGAAAAACATCACGGGGTGGTGCGCATCGTATGGGTGTGTGTTACATTACATTCACTAGTAGGAGTGAGAAAAACATCACGGGGTGGTGCGCATCGTATGGGTGTGTGTTACATTACATTCACTAGTAGGAGTGAGAAAAACATCACGGGGTGGTGCGCATCGTATGGGTGTGTGTTACATTACATTCACTAGTAGGAGTGAGAAAAACATCACGGGGTGGTGCGCATTGTATGGGTGTGTGTTACATTGCATTCACTAGTAGGAGTGAGAAAAACATCACGGGGTGGTGCGCATTGAATGGGTGTGTGTTACATTACATTCACTAGTAGGAGTGAGAAAAACATCAAGGGGTGGTGCGCATTGTATGGGTGTGTGTTACATTACATTCACTAGTAGGAGTGAGAAAAACATCACGGGGTGGTGCGCATTGTATGGGTGTGTGTTACATTACATTCACTAGTAGGAGTGAGAAAAACATCACGGGGTGGTGCGCATTGTATGGGTGTGTGTTACATTACATTCACTAGTAGGAGTGAGAAAAACATCACGGGGTGGTGCGCATTGTATGGGTGTGTGTTACATTACATTCACTAGTAGGAGTGAGAAAAACATCACGGGGTGGTGCGCATCGTATGGGTGCGTGTTACATTACATTCACTAGTAGGAGTGAGAAAAACATCACGGGGTGGTGCGCATCGTATGGGTGCGTGTTACATTACATTCACTAGTAGGAGTGAGAAAAACATCACGGGGTGGTGCGCATCGTATGGGTGCGTGTTACATTACATACACTACTAGGAGTGAGAAAAACATCACGGGGTGGTGCGCATCGTATGGGTGTGTGTTACATTACATTCACTAGTAGGAGAGAGAAAAACATCACGGGGTGGTGCGCATTGTATGGGTGTGTGTTACATTACATTCACTAGTAGGAGTGAGAAAAACATCACGGGGTGGTGCGCATTGTATGGGTGTGTGTTACATTACATTCACTAGTAGGAGTGAGAAAAACATCACGGGGTGGTGCGCATTGTATGGGTGTGTGTTACATTACATTCACTACTAGGAGTGAGAAAAACATCACGGGGTGGTGCGCATTGTATGGGTGTGTGTTACATTACATTCACTAGTAGGAGTGAGAAAAACATCACGGGGTGGTGCGCATTGTATGGGTGTGTGTTACATTACATTCACTACTAGGAGTGAGAAAAACATCACGTGGTGGTGCGCATTGTATGGGTGTGTGTTACATTAGATTCACTAGTAGGAGTGAGAAAAACATCACGGGGTGGTGCGCATTGTATGTGTGTGTGTTACATTACATTCACTACTAGGAGTGAGAAAAACATCACGGGGTGGTGCGCATTGTATGGGTGTGTGTTACATTACATTCACTACTAGGAGTGAGAAAAACATCACGGGGTGGTGCGCATTGTATGGGTGTGTGTTACATTACATTCACTAGTAGGAGTGAGAAAAACATCACGGGGTGGTGCGCATTTTATGGGTGTGTGTTACATTACATTCACTACTAGGAGTGAGAAAAACATCACGGGGTGGTGCGCATTGTATGGGTGTGTGTTACATTACATTCACTACTAGGAGTGAGAAAAACATCACGGGGTGGTGCGCATTGTATGGGTGTGTGTTACATTACATTCACTAGTAGGAGTGAGAAAAACATCACGGGGTGGTGCGCATTGTATGGGTGTGTGTTACATTACATTCACTAGTAGGAGTGAGAAAAACATCACGGGGTGGTGCGCATTGTATGTGTGTGTGTTACATTACATTCACTACTAGGAGTGAGAAAAACATCACGGGGTGGTGCGCATCGTATGGGTGTGTGTTACATTACATTCACTAGTAGGAGTGAGAAATACATCACGGGGTGGTGCGCATCGTATGGGTGTGTGTTACATTACATTCACTAGTAGGAGTGAGAAAAACATCACGGGGTGGTGCGCATCGTATGGGTGTGTGTTACATTACATTCACTAGTAGGAGTGAGAAAAACATCACGGGGTGGTGCGCATCGTATGGGTGTGTGTTACATTACATTCACTAGTAGGAGTGAGAAAAACATCACGGGGTGGTGCGCATCGTATGGGTGTGTGTTACATTACATTCACTAGTAGGAGTGAGAAAAACATCACGGGGTGGTGCGCATCGTATGGGTGTGTGTTACATTACATTCACTACTAGGAGTGAGAAAAACATCACGGGGTGGTGCGCATTGTATGGGTGTGTGTTACATTACATTCACTAGTAGGAGTGAGAAAAACATCACGGGGTGGTGCGCATTGTACGGGTGTGTGTTACATTACATTCACTAGTAGGAGTGAGAAAAACATCACGGGGTGGTGCGCATTGTACGGGTGTGTGTTACATTACATTCACTAGTAGGAGTGAGAAAAACATCACGGGGTGGTGCGCATCGTATGGGTGTGTGTTACATTACATTCACTAGTAGGAGTGAGAAAAACATCACGGGGTGGTGCGCATCGTATGGGTGTGTGTTACATTACATTCACTAGTAGGAGTGAGAAAAACATCACGGGGTGGTGCGCATCGTATGGGTGTGTGTTACATTACATTCACTAGTAGGAGTGAGAAAAACATCACGGGGTGGTGCGCATCGTATGGGTGTGTGTTACATTACATTCACTAGTAGGAGTGAGAAAAACATCACGGGGTGGTGCGCATCGTATGGGTGTGTGTTACATTACATTCACTAGTAGGAGTGAGAAAAACATCACGGGGTGGTGCGCATTGTATGGGTGTGTGTTACATTACATTCACTAGTAGGAGTGAGAAAAACATCACGGGGTGGTGCGCATTGTATGGGTGTGTGTTACATTACATTCACTAGTAGGAGTGAGAAAAACATCACGGGGTGGTGCGCATTGTATGGGTGTGTGTTACATTACATTCACTAGTAGGAGTGAGAAAAACATCACGGGGTGGTGCGCATTGTATGGGTGTGTGTTACATTACATTCACTAGTAGGAGTGAGAAAAACATCACGGGGTGGTGCGCATTGTATGGGTGTGTGTTACATTACATTCACTAGTAGGAGTGAGAAAAACATCACGGGGTGGTGCGCATTGTATGGGTGTGTGTTACATTACATTCACTAGTAGGAGTGAGAAAAACATCACGGGGTGGTGCGCATTGTATGGGTGTGTGTTACATTACATTCACTAGTAGGAGTGAGAAAAACATCACGGGGTGGTGCGCATTGTATGGGTGTGTGTTACATTACATTCACTAGTAGGAGTGAGAAAAACATCACGGGGTGGTGCGCATTGTATGGGTGTGTGTTACATTACATTCACTAGTAGGAGTGAGAAAAACATCACGGGGTGGTGCGCATTGTATGGGTGTGTGTTACATTACATTCACTAGTAGGAGTGAGAAAAACATCACGGGGTGGTGCGCATTGTATGGGTGTGTGTTACATTACATTCACTAGTAGGAGTGAGAAAAACATCACGGGGTGGTGCGCATTGTATGGGTGTGTGTTACATTACGTTCACTAGTAGGAGTGAGAAAAACATCACGGGGTGGTGCGCATTGTATGTGTGTGTGTTACATTACATTCACAACTAGGAGTGAGAAAAACATCACGGGGTGGTGCGCATTGTATGGGTGTGTGTTACATTACATTCACTACTAGGAGTGAGAAAAACATCACGGGGTGGTGCGCATTGTATGGGTGTGTGTTACATTACGTTCACTAGTAGGAGTGAGAAAAACATCACGGGGTGGTGCGCATCGTATGGGTGTGTGTTACATTACGTTCACTAGTAGGAGTGAGAAAAACATCACGGGGGTGGTGCGCATCGTATGGG
>NW_026947893.1:0-98556 GCF_034190915.1 Cavia porcellus | reverse complement strand
AATGCGCACCACCCCGTGATGTTTTTGTCACTCCTACTAGTGAATCTAATGTAACACACACCCATACAATGCGCACCACCCCCTGATGTTTTTCTCACTCCTACTAGTGAATGTAATGTAACACACACCCATACAATGCGCACCACCCCGTGATGTTTTTCTCACTCCTACTAGTGAATGTAATGTAACACACACCCATACAATGCGCACCCCCCCGTGATGTTTTTCTCACTCCTACTAGTGAATGTAATGTAACACACACCCATACAATGCGCACCACCCCGTGATGTTTTTCTCACTCCTACTAGTGAATGTAATGTAACACACACCCTTACAAAGCGCACCACCCCGTGATGTTTTTCTCACTCCTACTAGTGAATGTAATGTAACACACACCCATACAATGCGCACCACCCCGTGATGTTTTTCTCACTCCTACTAGTGAATGTAATGTAACACACACCCATACAATGCGCACCACCCCGTGATGTTTTACTCACTCCTACTAGTGAATGTAATGTAACACACACCCATACAATGCACACCACCCCGTGATGTTTTTCTCACTCCTACTAGTGAATGTAATGTAACACACACCCAAACAATGCGCACCACCCCTGATGCTTTTCTCACTCCTACTAGTGAATGTAATGTAACACAAACCCATACAATGCGCACCACCCCGTGATGCTTTTCTCACTCCTACTAGTGAATCTAATGTAACACACACCCATACAATGCGCACCACCCCGTGATGTTTTTGTCACTCCTAGTAGTGAATCTAATGTTACACACACCCATACAATGCGCACCACCCCGTGATGTTTTTCTCACTCCTACTAGTGAATCTAATGTAACACACACCCATACAATGCGCACGACCCCGTGATGTTTTTCTCACTCCTAGTAGTGAATCTAATGTTACACACACCCATACAATGCGCACCACCCCGTGATGTATTTCTCACTCCTACTAGTGAATCTAATGTAACACACAACCATACAATGCGCACCACCCCGTGATGTTTTTCTCTCTCCTACTAGTGAATCTAATGTAACACACACCCATACAATGCGCACCACCCCGTGATGTTTTTCTCACTCCTACTAGTGAATCTAATGTAACACACACCCATTCAATGCGCACCACCCCGTGATGTTTTTCTCACTCCCACTAGTGAATCTAATGTAACACACACCCATACAATGCACACCACCCCGTGATGTTTTTCTCACTCCTACTAGTGAATCTAATGTAACACACACCCATACAATGCGCACCACCGCGTGATGTTTTTCTCACTCCTACTAGTGAATGTAATGTAACACACACCCATACAATGCGCACCACCCCGTGATGTTTTTCTCACTCCTACTAGTGAATGTAATGTAAAACACACCCATACAATGCGCACCACCCCGTGATGTTTTTCTCACTCCTACTAGTGAATGTAATGTAACACACACCCATACAATGCGCACCACCCCGTGATGTTTTACTCACTCCTACTAGTGAATGTAATGTAACACACACCCATACAATGCGCACCACCCCGTGATGTTTTTCTCACTCCTACGAGTGAATGTAATGTAACACACACCCAAACAATGCGCACCACCCCGTGATGCTTTTCTCACTCCTACTAGTGAATGTAATGTAACACAAACCCATACAATGCGCACCACCCCGTGATGCTTTTCTCACTCCTACTAGTGAATCTAATGTAACACACACCCATACAATGCGCACCACCCCGTGATGTTTTTCTCACTCCTACTAGTGAATGTAATGTTACACACACCCATACAATGCGCACCACCCCCTGATGTTTTTCTCACTCCTACTAGTGAATCTAATGTAACACACACCCATACAATGCGCACCACCCCGTGATGTTTTTCTCACTCCTAGTAGTGAATCTAATGTTACACACACCCATACAATGCGCACCACCCCGTGATGTATTTCTCACTCCTACTAGTGAATCTAATGTAACACACAACCATACAATGCGCACCACCCCGTGATGTTTTTCTCTCTCCCACTAGTGAATCTAATGTAACACACACCCATACAATGCGCACCACCCCGTGATGTTTTTCTCACTCCCACTAGTGAATCTAATGTAACACACACCCATACAATGCGCACCACCCCGTGATATTTTTCTCACTCCCACTAGTGAATCTAATGTAACACACACCCATACAATGCGCACCACCCCGTGATGTTTTTCTCACTCCCACTAGTGAATCTAATGTAACACACACCCATACAATGCGCACCACCCCGTGATGTTTTTCTCACTCCCACTAGTGAATCTAATGTAACACACACCCATACAATGCGCACCACCCCGTGATGTTTTTCTCACTCCCACTAGTGAATGTAATGTAACACACACCCATACAATGCGCACCACCCCGTGATGTTTTTCTCACTCCTACTAGTGAATGTAATGTAACACACACCCATACAATGCGCACCACCCCGTGATGTTTTTCTCACTCCTACTAGTGAATGTAATGTAACACACACCCATACAAAGCGCACCACCCCGTGATGTTTTTCTCACTCCTACTAGTGAATCTAATGTAACACACACCCATACAATGCGCACCACCCCGTGATGTTTTTGTCACTCCTACTAGTGAATCTAATGTAACACACACCCATACAATGCGCACCACCCCGTGATGTTTTTGTCACTCCTACTAGTGAATCTAATGTAACACACACCCATACAATGCGCACCACCCCCTGATGTTTTTCTCACTCCTACTAGTGAATGTAATGTAACACACACCCATACAATGCGCACCACCCCGTGATGTTTTTCTCACTCCTACTAGTGAATGTAATGTAACACACACCCATACAATGCGCACCCCCCCGTGATGTTTTTCTCACTCCTACTAGTGAATGTAATGTAACACACACCCATACAATGCGCACCACCCCGTGATGCTTTTCTCACTCCTACTAGTGAATGTAATGTAACACAAACCCATACAATGCGCACCACCCCGTGATGCTTTTCTCACTCCTACTAGTGAATCTAATGTAACACACACCCATACAATGCGCACCACCCCGTGATGTTTTTCTCACTCCTAGTAGTGAATCTAATGTTACACACACCATACAATGCGCACCACCCCGTGATGTTTTTCTCACTCCTACTAGTGAATCTAATGTAACACACACCCATACAATGCGCACGACCCCGTGATGTTTTTCTCACTCCTAGTAGTGAATCTAATGTTACACACACCCATACAATGCGCACCACCCCGTGATGTATTTCTCACTCCTACTAGTGAATCTAATGTAACACACAACCATACAATGCGCACCACCCCGTGATGTTTTTCTCTCTCCTACTAGTGAATCTAATGTAACACACACCCATACAATGCGCACCACCCCGTGATGTTTTTCTCACTCCTACTAGTGAATCTAATGTAACACACACCCATTCAATGCGCACCACCCCGTGATGTTTTTCTCACTCCCACTAGTGAATCTAATGTAACACACACCCATACAATGCGCACCACACCGTGATGTTTTTCTCACTCCCACTAGTGAATCTAATGTAACACACACCCATACAATGCGCACCACCCCGTGATGTTTTTCTCACTCCCACTAATGAATCTAATGTAACACACACCCATACAATGCGCACCACCCCGTGATGTTTTTCTCACTCCCACTAGTGAATGTAATGTAACACACACCCATACAATGCGCACCACCCCGTGATGTTTTTCTCACTCCTACTAGTGAATGTAATGTAACACACACCCATACAATGCGCACCCCCCCGTGATGTTTTTCTCACTCCTACTAGTGAATGTAATATAACACACACCCATACAATGCGCACCACCCCGTGATGTTTTTCTCACTCCTACTACTGAATGTAATGTAACACACACCCATACAATGCGCACCACCCCGTGATGTTTTTGTCACTCCTACTAGTGAATCTAATGTAACACACACCCATACAATGTGCACCACCCCGTGATGTTTTTGTCACTCCTACTAGTGAATCTAATGTAACACACACCCATACAATGCGCACCACCCCCTGATGTTTTTCTCACTCCTACTAGTGAATGTAATGTAACACACACCCATACAATGCGCACCACCCCGTGATGTTTTTCTCACTCCTACTAGTGAATGTAATGTAACACACACCCATACAATGCGCACCCCCCCGTGATGTTTTTCTCACTCCTACTAGTGAATGTAATGTAACACACACCCATACAATGCGCACCACCCCGTGATGTTTTTCTCACTCCTACTAGTGAATGTAATGTAACACACACCCTTACAAAGCGCACCACCCCGTGATGTTTTTCTCACTCCTACTAGTGAATGTAATGTAACACACACCCATACAATGCGCACCACCCCGTGATGTTTTTCTCACTCCTACTAGTGAATCTAATGTAACACACACCCATACAATGCGCACCACCCCGTGATGTTTTACTCACTCCTACTAGTGAATGTAATGTAACACACACCCATACAATGCGCACCACCCCGTGATGTTTTTCTCACTCCTACTAGTGAATGTAATGCAACACACACCCAAACAATGCGCACCACCCCGTGATGCTTTTCTCACTCCTACTAGTGAATGTAATGTAACACAAACCCATACAATGCGCACCACCCCGTGATGCTTTTCTCACTCCTACTAGTGAATCTAATGTAACACACACCCATACAATGCGCACCACCCCGTGATGTTTTTCTCACTCCTAGTAGTGAATCTAATGTAACACACACCCATACAATGCGCACCACCCCGTGATGTTTTTCTCACTCCTACTAGTGAATCTAATGTAACACACACCCATACAATGCGCACCACCCCGTGATGTTTTTCTCACTCCTAGTAGTGAATCTAATGTTACACACACCCATACAATGCGCACCACCCCGTGATGTATTTCTCACTCCTACCAGTGAATCTAATGTAACACACAACCATACAATGCGCACCACCCCGTGATGTTTTTCTCTCTCCTACTAGTGAATCTAATGTAACACACACCCATACAATGCGCACCACCCCGTGATGTTTTTCTCACTCCTAGTAGTGAATCTAATGTTACACACACCCATACAATGCGCACCACCCCGTGATGTTTTTCTCACTCCTACTAGTGAATCTAATGTAACACACACCCATACAATGCACACCACCCCGTGATGTTTTTCTCACTCCTACTAGTGAATCTAATGTAACACACACCCATACAATGCGCACCACCCCGTGATGTTTTTCTCACTCCTACTAGTGAATGTAATGTAACACACACCCATACAATGCGCACCTCCCCGTGATGTTTTTCGCACTCCTACTAGTGAATGTAATGTAAAACACACCCATACAATGCGCACCACCCCGTGATGTTTTTCTCACTCCTACTAGTGAATGTAATGTAACACACACCCATACAATGCGCACCACCCCGTGATGTTTTACTCACTCCTACTAGTGAATGTAATGTAACACACACCCATACAATGCGCACCACCCCGTGATGTTTTTCTCACTCCTACGAGTGAATGTAATGTAACACACACCCAAACAATGCGCACCACCCCGTGATGCTTTTCTCACTCCTACTAGTGAATGTAATGTAACACAAACCCATACAATGCGCACCACCCCGTGATGCTTTTCTCACTCCTACTAGTGAATCTAATGTAACACACACCCATACAATGCGCACCACCCCGTGATGTTTTTCTCACTCCTACTAGTGAATGTAATGTTACACACACCCATACAATGCGCACCACCCCCTGATGTTTTTCTCACTCCTACTAGTGAATCTAATGTAACACACACCCATACAATGCGCACCACCCCGTGATGTTTTTCTCACTCCTAGTAGTGAATCTAATGTTACACACACCCATACAATGCGCACCACCCCGTGATGTATTTCTCACTCCTACTAGTGAATCTAATGTAACACACAACCATACAATGCGCACCACCCCGTGATGTTTTTCTCTCTCCTACTAGTGAATCTAATGTAACACACACCCATACAATGCGCACCACCCCGTGATGTTTTTCTCACTCCCACTAGTGAATCTAATGTAACACACACCCATACAATGCGCACCACCCCGTGATGTTTTTCTCACTCCCACTAGTGAATCTAATGTAACACACACCCATACAATGCGCACCACCCCGTGATGTTTTTCTCACTCCCACTAGTGAATCTAATGTTACACACACCCATACAATGCGCACCACCCCGTGATGTTTTTCTCACTCCCACTAGTGAATCTAATGTAACACACACCCATACAATGCGCACCACCCCGTGATGTTTTACTCACTCCCACTAGTGAATGTAATGTAACACACACCCATACAATGCGCACCACCCCGTGATGTTTTTCTCACTCCTACTAGTGAATGTAATGTAACACACACCCATACAATGCGCACCACCCCGTGATGTTTTTCTCACTCCTACTAGTGAATGTAATGTAACACACACCCATACAAAGCGCACCACCCCGTGATGTTTTTCTCACTCCTACTAGTGAATCTAATGTAACACACACCCATACAATGCGCACCACCCCGTGATGTTTTTGTCACTCCTACTAGTGAATCTAATGTAACACACACCCATACAATGCGCACCACCCCGTGATGTTTTTGTCACTCCTACTAGTGAATCTAATGTAACACACACCCATACAATGCGCACCACCCCCTGATGTTTTTCTCACTCCTACTAGTGAATGTAATGTAACACACACCCATACAATGCGCACCACCCCGTGATGTTTTTCTCACTCCTACTAGTGAATGTAATGTAACACACACCCATACAATGCGCACCCCCCCGTGATGTTTTTCTCACTCCTACTAGTGAATGTAATGTAACACACACCCATACAATGCGCACCACCCCGTGATGTTTTTCTCACTCCTACTAGTGAATGTAATGTAACACACACCCTTACAAAGCGCACCACCCCGTGATGTTTTTCTCACTCCTACTAGTGAATGTAATGTAACACACACCCATACAATGCGCACCACCCCGTGATGTTTTTCTCACTCCTACTAGTGAATCTAATGTAACACACACCCATACAATGCGCACCACCCCGTGATGTTTTACTCACTCCTACTAGTGAATGTAATGTAACACACACCCATACAATGCGCACCACCCCGTGATGTTTTTCTCACTCCTACTAGTGAATGTAATGTAACACACACCCAAACAATGCGCACCACCCCGTGATGCTTTTCTCACTCCTACTAGTGAATGTAATGTAACACAAACCCATACAATGCGCACCACCCCGTGATGCTTTTCTCACTCCTACTAGTGAATCTAATGTAACACACACCCATACAATGCGCACCACCCCGTGATGTTTTTCTCACTCCTAGTAGTGAATCTAATGTTACACACACCCATACAATGCGCACCACCCCGTGATGTTTTTCTCACTCCTACTAGTGAATCTAATGCAACACACACCCATACAATGCGCACGACCCCGTGATGTTTTTCTCACTCCTAGTAGTGAATCTAATGTTACACACACCCATACAATGCGCACCACCCCGTGATGTATTTCTCACTCCTACTAGTGAATCTAATGTAACACACAACCATACAATGCGCACCACCCCGTGATGTTTTTCTCTCTCCTACTAGTGAATCTAATGTAACACACACCCATACAATGCGCACCACCCCGTGATGTTTTTCTCACTCCTACTAGTGAATCTAATGTAACACACACCCATTCAATGCGCACCACCCCGTGATGTTTTTCTCACTCCCACTAGTGAATCTAATGTAACACACACCCATACAATGCGCACCACACCGTGATGTTTTTCTCACTCCCACTATTGAATCTAATGTAACACACACCCATACAATGCGCACCACCCCGTGATGTTTTTCTCACTCCCACTAATGAATCTAATGTAACACACACCCATACAATGCGCACCACCCCGTGATGTTTTTCTCACTCCCACTAGTGAATGTAATGTAACACACACCCATACAATGCGCACCACCCCGTGATGTTTTTCTCACTCCTACTAGTGAATGTAATGTAACACACACCCATACAATGCGCACCCCCCCGTGATGTTTTTCTCACTCCTACTAGTGAATGTAATATAACACACACCCATACAATGCGCACCACCCCGTGATGTTTTTCTCACTCCTACTACTGAATGTAATGTAACACACACCCATACAATGCGCACCACCCCGTGATGTTTTTGTCACTCCTACTAGTGAATCTAATGTAACACACACCCATACAATGTGCACCACCCCGTGATGTTTTTGTCACTCCTACTAGTGAATCTAATGTAACACACACCCATACAATGCACACCACCCCCTGATGTTTTTCTCACTCCTACTAGTGAATGTAATGTAACACACACCCATACAATGCGCACCACCCCGTGATGTTTTTCTCACTCCTACTAGTGAATGTAATGTAACACACACCCATACAATGCGCACCCCCCCGTGATGTTTTTCTCACTCCTACTAGTGAATGTAATGTAACACACACCCATACAATGCGCACCACCCCGTGATGTTTTTCTCACTCCTACTAGTGAATGTAATGTAACACACACCCTTACAAAGCGCACCACCCCGTGATGTTTTTCTCACTCCTACTAGTGAATGTAATGTATCACACACCCATACAATGCGCACCACCCCGTGATGTTTTTCTCACTCCTACTAGTGAATCTAATGTAACACACACCCATACAATGCGCACCACCCCGTGATGTTTTACTCACTCCTACTAGTGAATGTAATGTAACACACACCCATACAATGCGCACCACCCCGTGATGTTTTTCTCACTCCTACTAGTGAATGTAATGCAACACACACCCAAACAATGCGCACCACCCCGTGATGCTTTTCTCACTCCTACTAGTGAATGTAATGTAACACAAACCCATACAATGCGCACCACCCCGTGATGCTTTTCTCACTCCTACTAGTGAATCTAATGTAACACACACCCATACAATGCGCACCACCCCGTGATGTTTTTCTCACTCCTAGTAGTGAATCTAATGTTACACACACCCATACAATGCGCACCACCCCGTGATGTTTTTCTCACTCCTACTAGTGAATCTAATGTAACACACACCCATACAATGCGCACCACCCCGTGATGTTTTTCTCACTCCTAGTAGTGAATCTAATGTTACACACACCCATACAATGCGCACCACCCCGTGATGTATTTCTCACTCCTACCAGTGAATCTAATGTAACACACAACCATACAATGCGCACCACCCCGTGATGTTTTTCTCTCTCCTACTAGTGAATCTAATGTAACACACACCCATACAATGCGCACCACCCCGTGATGTTTTTCTCACTCCTAGTAGTGAATCTAATGTTACACACACCCATACAATGCGCACCACCCCGTGATGTTTTTCTCACTCCTACTAGTGAATCTAATGTAACACACACCCATACAATGCACACCACCCCGTGATGTTTTTCTCACTCCTACTAGTGAATCTAATGTAACACACACCCATACAATGCGCACCACCCCGTGATGTTTTTCTCACTCCTACTAGTGAATGTAATGTAACACACACCCATACAATGCGCACCACCCCGTGATGTTTTTCTCACTCCTACTAGTGAATGTAATGTAAAACACACCCATACAATGCGCACCACCCCGTGATGTTTTTCTCACTCCTACTAGTGAATGTAATGTAACACACACCCATACAATGCGCACCACCCCGTGATGTTTTACTCACTCCTACTAGTGAATGTAATGTAACACACACCCATACAATGCGCACCACCCCGTGATGTTTTTCTCACTCCTACGAGTGAATGTAATGTAACACACACCCAAACAATGCGCACCACCCCGTGATGCTTTTCTCACTCCTACTAGTGAATGTAATGTAACACAAACCCATACAATGCGCACCACCCCGTGATGCTTTTCTCACTCCTACTAGTGAATCTAATGTAACACACACCCATACAATGCGCACCACCCCGTGATGTTTTTCTCACTCCTACTAGTGAATGTAATGTTACACACACCCATACAATGCGCACCACCCCCTGATGTTTTTCTCACTCCTACTAGTGAATCTAATGGAACACACACCCATACAATGCGCACCACCCCGTGATGTTTTTCTCACTCCTAGTAGTGAATCTAATGTTACACACACCCATACAATGCGCACCACCCCGTGATGTATTTCTCACTCCTACTAGTGAATCTAATGTAACACACAACCATACAATGCGCACCACCCCGTGATGTTTTTCTCTCTCCTACTAGTGAATCTAATGTAACACACACCCATACAATGCGCACCACCCCGTGATGTTTTTCTCACTCCCACTAGTGAATCTAATGTAACACACACCCATACAATGCGCACCACCCCGTGATATTTTTCTCACTCCCACTAGTGAATCTAATGTAACACACACCCATACAATGCGCACCACCCCGTGATGTTTTTCTCACTCCCACTAGTGAATCTAATGTAACACACACCCATACAATGCGCACCACCCCGTGATGTTTTTCTCACTCCCACTAGTGAATCTAATGTAACACACACCCATACAATGCGCACCACCCCGTGATGTTTTTCTCACTCCCACTAGTGAATGTAATGTAACACACACCCATACAATGCGCACCACCCCGTGATGTTTTTCTCACTCCTACTAGTGAATGTAATGTAACACACACCCATACAATGCGCACCACCCCGTGATGTTTTTCTCACTCCTACTAGTGAATGTAATGTAACACACACCCATACAAAGCGCACCACCCCGTGATGTTTTTCTCACTCCTACTAGTGAATCTAATGTAACACACACCCATACAATGCGCACCACCCCGTGATGTTTTTGTCACTCCTACTAGTGAATCTAATGTAACACACACCCATACAATGCGCACCACCCCGTGATGTTTTTGTCACTCCTACTAGTGAATCTAATGTAACACACACCCATACAATGCGCACCACCCCCTGATGTTTTTCTCACTCCTACTAGTGAATGTAATGTAACACACACCCATACAATGCGCACCACCCCGTGATGTTTTTCTCACTCCTACTAGTGAATGTAATGTAACACACACCCATACAATGCGCACCCCCCCGTGATGTTTTTCTCACTCCTACTAGTGAATGTAATGTAACACACACCCATACAATGCGCACCACCCCGTGATGTTTTTCTCACTCCTACTAGTGAATGTAATGTAACACACACCCTTACAAAGCGCACCACCCCGTGATGTTTTTCTCACTCCTACTAGTGAATGTAATGTAACACACACCCATACAATGCGCACCACCCCGTGATGTTTTTCTCACTCCTACTAGTGAATGTAATGTAACACACACCCATACAATGCGCACCACCCCGTGATGTTTTACTCACTCCTACTAGTGAATGTAATGTAACACACACCCATACAATGCACACCACCCCGTGATGTTTTTCTCACTCCTACTAGTGAATGTAATGTAACACACACCCAAACAATGCGCACCACCCCTGATGCTTTTCTCACTCCTACTAGTGAATGTAATGTAACACAAACCCATACAATGCGCACCACCCCGTGATGCTTTTCTCACTCCTACTAGTGAATCTAATGTAACACACACCCATACAATGCGCACCACCCCGTGATGTTTTTGTCACTCCTAGTAGTGAATCTAATGTTACACACACCCATACAATGCGCACCACCCCGTGATGTTTTTCTCACTCCTACTAGTGAATCTAATGTAACACACACCCATACAATGCGCACGACCCCGTGATGTTTTTCTCACTCCTAGTAGTGAATCTAATGTTACACACACCCATACAATGCGCACCACCCCGTGATGTATTTCTCACTCCTACTAGTGAATCTAATGTAACACACAACCATACAATGCGCACCACCCCGTGATGTTTTTCTCTCTCCTACTAGTGAATCTAATGTAACACACACCCATACAATGCGCACCACCCCGTGATGTTTTTCTCACTCCTACTAGTGAATCTAATGTAACACACACCCATTCAATGCGCACCACCCCGTGATGTTTTTCTCACTCCCACTAGTGAATCTAATGTAACACACACCCATACAATGCACACCACCCCGTGATGTTTTTCTCACTCCTACTAGTGAATCTAATGTAACACACACCCATACAATGCGCACCACCGCGTGATGTTTTTCTCACTCCTACTAGTGAATGTAATGTAACACACACCCATACAATGCGCACCACCCCGTGATGTTTTTCTCACTCCTACTAGTGAATGTAATGTAAAACACACCCATACAATGCGCACCACCCCGTGATGTTTTTCTCACTCCTACTAGTGAATGTAATGTAACACACACCCATACAATGCGCACCACCCCGTGATGTTTTACTCACTCCTACTAGTGAATGTAATGTAACACACACCCATACAATGCGCACCACCCCGTGATGTTTTTCTCACTCCTACGAGTGAATGTAATGTAACACACACCCAAACAATGCGCACCACCCCGTGATGCTTTTCTCACTCCTACTAGTGAATGTAATGTAACACAAACCCATACAATGCGCACCACCCCGTGATGCTTTTCTCACTCCTACTAGTGAATCTAATGTAACACACACCCATACAATGCGCACCACCCCGTGATGTTTTTCTCACTCCTACTAGTGAATGTAATGTTACACACACCCATACAATGCGCACCACCCCCTGATGTTTTTCTCACTCCTACTAGTGAATCTAATGTAACACACACCCATACAATGCGCACCACCCCGTGATGTTTTTCTCACTCCTAGTAGTGAATCTAATGTTACACACACCCATACAATGCGCACCACCCCGTGATGTATTTCTCACTCCTACTAGTGAATCTAATGTAACACACAACCATACAATGCGCACCACCCCGTGATGTTTTTCTCTCTCCCACTAGTGAATCTAATGTAACACACACCCATACAATGCGCACCACCCCGTGATGTTTTTCTCACTCCCACTAGTGAATCTAATGTAACACACACCCATACAATGCGCACCACCCCGTGATATTTTTCTCACTCCCACTAGTGAATCTAATGTAACACACACCCATACAATGCGCACCACCCCGTGATGTTTTTCTCACTCCCACTAGTGAATCTAATGTAACACACACCCATACAATGCGCACCACCCCGTGATGTTTTTCTCACTCCCACTAGTGAATCTAATGTAACACACACCCATACAATGCGCACCACCCCGTGATGTTTTTCTCACTCCCACTAGTGAATGTAATGTAACACACACCCATACAATGCGCACCACCCCGTGATGTTTTTCTCACTCCTACTAGTGAATGTAATGTAACACACACCCATACAATGCGCACCACCCCGTGATGTTTTTCTCACTCCTACTAGTGAATGTAATGTAACACACACCCATACAAAGCGCACCACCCCGTGATGTTTTTCTCACTCCTACTAGTGAATCTAATGTAACACACACCCATACAATGCGCACCACCCCGTGATGTTTTTGTCACTCCTACTAGTGAATCTAATGTAACACACACCCATACAATGCGCACCACCCCGTGATGTTTTTGTCACTCCTACTAGTGAATCTAATGTAACACACACCCATACAATGCGCACCACCCCCTGATGTTTTTCTCACTCCTACTAGTGAATGTAATGTAACACACACCCATACAATGCGCACCACCCCGTGATGTTTTTCTCACTCCTACTAGTGAATGTAATGTAACACACACCCATACAATGCGCACCCCCCCGTGATGTTTTTCTCACTCCTACTAGTGAATGTAATGTAACACACACCCATACAATGCGCACCACCCCGTGATGTTTTTCTCACTCCTACTAGTGAATGTAATGTAACACACACCCTTACAAAGCGCACCACCCCGTGATGTTTTTCTCACTCCTACTAGTGAATGTAATGTAACACACACCCATACAATGCGCACCACCCCGTGATGTTTTTCTCACTCCTACTAGTGAATGTAATGTAACACACACCCATACAATGCGCACCACCCCGTGATGTTTTACTCACTCCTACTAGTGAATGTAATGTAACACACACCCATACAATGCGCACCACCCCGTGATGTTTTTCTCACTCCTACTAGTGAATGTAATGTAACACACACCCAAACAATGCGCACCACCCCGTGATGCTTTTCTCACTCCTACTAGTGAATGTAATGTAACACAAACCCATACAATGCGCACCACCCCGTGATGCTTTTCTCACTCCTACTAGTGAATCTAATGTAACACACACCCATACAATGCGCACCACCCCGTGATGTTTTTCTCACTCCTAGTAGTGAATCTAATGTTACACACACCCATACAATGCGCACCACCCCGTGATGTTTTTCTCACTCCTACTAGTGAATCTAATGTAACACACACCCATACAATGCGCACGACCCCGTGATGTTTTTCTCACTCCTAGTAGTGAATCTAATGTTACAAACACCCATACAATGCGCACCACCCCGTGATGTATTTCTCACTCCTACTAGTGAATCTAATGTAACACACAACCATACAATGCGCACCACCCCGTGATGTTTTTCTCTCTCCTACTAGTGAATCTAATGTAACACACACCCATACAATGCGCACCACCCCGTGATGTTTTTCTCACTCCTACTAGTGAATCTAATGTAACACACACCCATTCAATGCGCACCACCCCGTGATGTTTTTCTCACTCCCACTAGTGAATCTAATGTAACACACACCCATACAATGCGCACCACACCGTGATGTTTTTCTCACTCCCACTAGTGAATCTAATGTAACACACACCCATACAATGCGCACCACCCCGTGATGTTTTTCTTACTCCCACTAATGAATCTAATGTAACACACACCCATACAATGCGCAGCACCCCGTGATGTTTTTCTCACTCCCACTAGTGAATGTAATGTAACACACACCCATACAATGCGCACCACCCCGTGATGTTTTTCTCACTCCTACTAGTGAATGTAATGTAACACACACCCATACAATGCGCACCCCCCCGTGATGTTTTTCTCACTCCTACTAGTGAATGTAATATAACACACACCCATACAATGCGCACCACCCCGTGATGTTTTTCTCACTCCTACTACTGAATGTAATGTAACACACACCCATACAATGCGCACCACCCCGTGATGTTTTTGTCACTCCTACTAGTGAATCTAATGTAACACACACCCATACAATGTGCACCACCCCGTGATGTTTTTGTCACTCCTACTAGTGAATCTAATGTAACACACACCCATACAATGCGCACCACCCCCTGATGTTTTTCTCACTCCTACTAGTGAATGTAATGTAACACACACCCATACAATGCGCACCACCCCGTGATGTTTTTCTCACTCCTACTAGTGAATGTAATGTAACACACACCCATACAATGCGCACCCCCCCGTGATGTTTTTCTCACTCCTACTAGTGAATGTAATGTAACACACACCCATACAATGCGCACCACCCCGTGATGTTTTTCTCACTCCTACTAGTGAATGTAATGTAACACACACCCTTACAAAGCGCACCACCCCGTGATGTTTTTCTCACTCCTACTAGTGAATGTAATGTAACACACACCCATACAATGCGCACCACCCCGTGATGTTTTTCTCACTCCTACTAGTGAATCTAATGTAACACACACCCATACAATGCGCACCACCCCGTGATGTTTTACTCACTCCTACTAGTGAATGTAATGTAACACACACCCATACAATGCGCACCACCCCGTGATGTTTTTCTCACTCCTACTAGTGAATGTAATGCAACACACACCCAAACAATGCGCACCACCCCGTGATGCTTTTCTCACTCCTACTAGTGAATGTAATGTAACACAAACCCATACAATGCGCACCACCCCGTGATGCTTTTCTCACTCCTACTAGTGAATCTAATGTAACACACACCCATACAATGCGCACCACCCCGTGATGTTTTTCTCACTCCTAGTAGTGAATCTAATGTTACACACACCCATACAATGCGCACCACCCCGTGATGTTTTTCTCACTCCTACTAGTGAATCTAATGTAACACACACCCATACAATGCGCACCACCCCGTGATGTTTTTCTCACTCCTAGTAGTGAATCTAATGTTACACACACCCATACAATGCGCACCACCCCGTGATGTATTTCTCACTCCTACCAGTGAATCTAATGTAACACACAACCATACAATGCGCACCACCCCGTGATGTTTTTCTCTCTCCTACTAGTGAATCTAATGTAACACACACCCATACAATGCGCACCACCCCGTGATGTTTTTCTCACTCCTACTAGTGAATCTAATGTAACACACACCCATACAATGCGCACCACCCCGTGATGTTTTTCTCACTCCCACTAGTGAATCTAATGTAACACACACCCATACAATGCGCACCACCCCGTGATGTTTTTCTCACTCCCACTAGTGAATCTAATGTAACACACACCCATACAATGCGCACCACCCCACAATGTTTTTCTCACTCCCACTAGTGAATCTAATGTAACACACACCCATACAATGCGCACCACCCCGTGATGTTTTTCTCACTCCCACTAGTGAATGTAATGTAACACACACCCATACAATGCGCACCACCCCGTGATGTTTTTCTCACTCCTACTAGTGAATGTAATGTAACACACACCCATACAATGCGCACCACCCCGTGATGTTTTTCTCACTCCTACTAGTGAATGTAATGTAACACACACCCATACAAAGTGCACCACCCCGTGATGTTTTTCTCACTCCTACTAGTGAATCTAATGTAACACACACCCATACAATGCGCACCACCCCGTGATGTTTTTGTCACTCCTACTAGTGAATCTAATGTAACACACACCCATACAATGCGCACCACCCCGTGATGTTTTTGTCACTCCTACTAGTGAATCTAATGTAACACACACCCATACAATGCGCACCACCCCCTGATGTTTTTCTCACTCCTACTAGTGAATGTAATGTAACACACACCCATACAATGCGCACCACCCCGTGATGTTTTTCTCACTCCTACTAGTGAATGTAATGTAACACACACCCATACAATGCGCACCACCCCGTGATGTTTTTCTCACTCCTACTAGTGAATGTAATGTAACACACACCCTTACAATGCGCACCACCCCGTGATGTTTTTCTCACTCCTACTAGTGAATGTAATGTAACACACACCCATACAATGCGCACCACCCCGTGATGTTTTTCTCACTCCTACTAGTGAATGTAATGTAACACACACCCATACAATTTGCACCACCCCGTGATGTTTTTCTCACTCCTACTAGTGAATGTAATGTAACACACACCCATACAATGCGCACCACCCCGTGATTTTTTTCTCACTCCTACTAGTGAATGTAATGTAACACACACCCAAACAATTCGCACCACCCCGTGATGTTCTTCTCACTCCTACTATTGAATGTAATGTAACACACACCCATACAATGCGCACCATCCCGTGATGTTTTTCTCACTCCTACTAGTGAATCTAATGTAACACACACCCATGCAATTCGCACCACCCCGTGATGTTTTTCTCACTCCTACTAGTGAATGTAATGTAACACACACCCATACAATGCGCACCACCCCGTGATGTTTTTCTCACTCCTACTAGTGAATCTAATGTAACACACACCCATACAATGCGCACCACCCCGTGATGTTTTTCTCACTCCTAGTAGTGAATCTAATGTTACACACACCCATACAATGCGCACCACCCCGTGATGTATTTCTCACTCCTACCAGTGAATCTAATGTAACACACAACCATACAATGCGCACCACCCCGTGATGTTTTTCTCTCTCCTACTAGTGAATCTAATGTAACACACACCCATACAATGCGCACCACCCCGTGATGTTTTTCTCACTCCTACTAGTGAATGTAATGTAACACACACCCATACAATGCGCACCACCCCGTGATGTTTTTCTCACTCCTACTAGTGAAACTAATGTAACACACACCCATACAATGCGCACCACCCCATGATGTTTTTCTCACTCCTACTAGTGAATCTAATGTAACACACACCCATACAATGCGCACCACACCGTGATGTTTTTCTCACTCCCACTAGTGTATCTAATGTAACACACACCCATACAATGCGCACCACCCCGTGATGTTTTTCTCACTCCTACTAGTGAATGTAATGTAACACACACCCATACAATGCGCACCACCCCGTGATGTTTTTCTCACTCCTACTAGTGAATGTAATGTAACACACACCCATACAATGCGCACCACCCCGTGATGTTTTTGTCACTCCTACTAGTAAATCTAATGTAACACACACCCATACAATGCGCACCACCCCACAATGTTTTTCTCACTCCTACTAGTGAATGTAATGTAACACACACCCATACAATGCGCACCACCCCGTGATGTTTTTCTCACTCCTACTAGTGAATGTAATGTAACACACACCCATACAATGCGCACCCCCCCGTGATGTTTTTCTCACTCCTACTAGTGAATGTAATATAACACACACCCATACAATGCGCACCACCCCGTGATGTTTTTCTCACTCCTACTACTGAATGTAATGTAACACACACCCATACAAAGCGCACCACCCCGTGATGTTTTTCTCACTCCTACTAGTGAATGTAATGTAACACACACCCATACAATGCGCACCACCCCGTGATGTTTTTCTCACTCCTACTAGTGAATGTAATGTAACACACACCCATACAATGCGCACCACCCCGTGATGTTTTTCTCACTCCTACTAGTGAATGTAATGTAACACACACCCATACAATGCGCACCACCCCGTGATGTTTTTCTCACTCCTACTAGTGAATGTAATGTAACACACACCCAAAGAATGCGCACCACCCCGTGATGTTTTTCTCACTCCTACTAGTGAATGTAATGTAACACACACCCAAAGAATGCGCACCACCCCGTGATGTTTTTCTCACTCCGATTAGTGAATGTAATGTAACACACACCCATACAATGCGCAACAGCCCGTGATGTTTTTCTCACTCCTACTAGTGAATCTAATGTAACACACACCCATACAATGCGCACCACCCCGTGATGTTTTTCTCACTCCTAGTAGTGAATCTAATGTTACACACACCCATACAATGCGCACCACCCCGTGATGTTTTTCTAACTCCTACTAGTGAATCTAATGTAACACACACCCATACAATGCGCACCACCCCGTGATGTATTTCTCACTCCTACTAGTGAATCTAATGTAACACACACCCATACAATGCGCACCACCCCGTGATGTATTTCTCACTCCTACTAGTGAATCTAATGTAACACACACCCATACAATGCACACCACCCCGTGATGTTTTTCTCACTCCTACTAGTGAATCTAATGTAACACACACCCATACAATGCGCACCACCCCGTGATGTTTTTCTCACTCCTACTAGTGAATCTAATGTAACACACACCCATACAAAGCGCACCACCCCGTGATGTTTTTCTCACTCTTACTAGTGAATGCAATGTAACACACACCCATACAATGAGCACCACCCCGTGATGTTTTTCTCACTCCTACTAGTGAATGTAATGTAACACACACCCATACAATGCGCACCACCCCGTGATGTTTTTCTCACTCCTACTAGTGAATCTAATGTAACACACACCCATACAATGCGCACCACCCCGTGATGTTTTTCTCACTCCTACTAGTGAATCTAATGTAACACACACCCATACAATGCGCACCACCCCGTGATGTTTTTCTCACTCCTACTAGTGAATCTAATGTAACACACACCCATACAATGCGCACCACCCCCTGATGTTTTTCTCACTCCTACTAGTGAATCTAATGTAACACACACCCATACAATTCGCACCACCCCCTGATGTTTTTCTCACTCCTACTAGTGAATCTAATGTAACACACACCCATACAATGCGCACCACCCCCTGATGTTTTTTTTACTCCTACTAGTGAATGTAATGTAACACACACCCATACAATGCGCACCACCCCGTGATGTTTTTCTCACTCCTACTAGTGAATGTAATGTAACACACACCCATACAATGCGCACCACCCCGTGATGTTTTTCTCACTCCTACTAGTGAATGTAATGTAACACACACCCATACAATGCGCACCACCCCGTGATGTTTTTCTCACTCCTACTAGTGAATGTAATGTAACACACACCCATACAATGCGCACCACACCGTGATGTTTTTCTCACTCCTACTAGTGAATGTAATGTAACACACACCCATACAAAGCGCACCACCCCGTGATGTTTTTCTCACTCCTACTAGTGAATGTAATGTAACACACACCCATACAATGCGCACCACCCCGTGATGTTTTTCTCACTCCTACTAGTGAATGTAATGTAACACACACCCATACAATGCGCACCACCCCGTGATGTTTTTCTCACTCCTACTAGTGAATGTAATGTAACACACACCCATACAATGCGCACCACCCCGTGATGTTTTTCTCACTCCTACTAGTGAATGTAATGTAACACACACCCCAACAATGCGCACCACCCCGTGATGTTTTTCTCACTCCTACTAGTGAATGTAATGTAACACACACCCATACAATGCGCACCACCCCGTGATGTTTTTCTCACTCCTACTAGTGAATGTAATGTAACACACACCCATACAATGCGCACCACCCCGTGATGTTTTTCTCACTCCTACTAGTGAATCTAATGTAACACACAACCATACAATGCGCACCACCCCGTGATGTTTTTCTCACTCCTACTAGTGAATGTAATGTAACACACACCCATACAATGCGCACCACCCCGTGATGTTTTTCTCACTCCTACTAGTGAATCTAATGTAACACACACCCATACAATGCGCACCACCCCGTGATGTTTTTCTCACTCCTACTAGTGAATCTAATGTAACACACACCCATACAATGCGCACCACCCCGTGATGTTTTTCTCACTCCTACTAGTGAATGTAATGTAACACACACCCATACAATGCGCACCACCCCGTGATGTTTTTCTCACTCCTACTAGTGAATGTAATGTAAAACACACCCATACAATGCGCACCACCCCGTGATGTTTTTCTCACTCCTACTAGTGAATGTAATGTAACACACACCCATACAATGCGCACCACCCCGTGATGTTTTACTCACTCCTACTAGTGAATGTAATGTAACACACACCCATACAATGCGCACCACCCCGTGATGTTTTTCTCACTCCTACTAGTGAATGTAATGTAACACACACCCAAACAATGCGCACCACCCTGTGATGCTTTTCTCACTCCTACTAGTGAATGTAATGTAACACAAACCCATACAATGCGCACCACCCCGTGATGCTTTTCTCACTCCTACTAGTGAATCTAATGTAACACACACCCATACAATGCGCACCACCCCGTGATGTTTTTCTCACTCCTACTAGTGAATCTAATGTTACACACACCCATACAATGCGCACCACCCCGTGATGTTTTTCTCACTCCTACTAGTGAATCTAATGTAACACACACCCATACAATGCGCACCACCCCGTGATGTTTTTCTCACTCCTAGTAGTGAATCTAATGTTACACACACCCATACAATGCGCACCACCCCGTGATGTATTTCTCACTCCTACTAGTGAATCTAATGTAACACACAACCATACAATGCGCACCACCCCGTGATGTTTTTCTCTCTCCTACTAGTGAATCTAATGTAACACACACCCATACAATGCGCACCACCCCGTGATGTTTTTCTCACTCCCACTAGTGAATCTAATGTAACACACACCCATACAATGCGCACCACTCCGTGATGTTTTTCTCACTCCCACTAGTGAATCTAATGTAACACACACCCATACAATGCGCACCACCCCGTGATGTTTTTCTCACTCCCACTAGTGAATCTAATGTAACACACACCCATACAATGCGCACCACCCCGTGATGTTTTTCTCACTCCCACTAGTGAATCTAATGTAACACACACCCATACAATGCGCACCACCCCGTGATGTTTTTCTGACTCCCACTAGTGAATGTAATGTAACACACACCCATACAATGCGCACCACCCCGTGATGTTTTTCTCACTCCTACTAGTGAATGTAATGTAACACACACCCATACAATGCGCACCACCCCGTGATGTTTTTCTCACTCCTACTAGTGAATGTAATGTAACACACACCCATACAAAGCGCACCACCCCGTGATGTTTTTCTGACTCCTACTAGTGAATCTAATGTAACACACACCCATACAATGCGCACCACCCCGTGATGTTTTTGTCACTCCTACTAGTGAATCTAATGTAACACACACCCATACAATGCGCACCACCCCGTGATGTTTTTCTCACTCCTACTAGTGAATGTAATGTAACACACACCCAAAGAATGCGCACCACCCCGTGATGTTTTTCTCACTCCTACTAGTGAATGTAATGTAACACACACCCAAAGAATGCGCACCACCCCGTGATGTTTTTCTCACTCCGATTAGTGAATGTAATGTAACACACACCCATACAATGCGCAACAGCCCGTGATGTTTTTCTCACTCCTACTAGTGAATCTAATGTAACACACACCCATACAATGCGCACCACCCCGTGATGTTTTTCTCACTCCTAGTAGTGAATCTAATGTTACACACACCCATACAATGCGCACCACCCCGTGATGTTTTTCTCACTCCTACTAGTGAATCTAATGTAACACACACCCATGCAATTCGCACCACCCCGTGATGTTTTTCTCACTCCTACTAGTGAATGTAATGTAACACACACCCATACAATGCGCACCACCCCGTGATGTTTTTCTCACTCCTACTAGTGAATGTAATGTAACACACACCCATACAATGCGCACCACCCCGTGATGTTTTTCTCACTCCTACTAGTGAATCTAATGTAACACACACCCATGCAATTCGCACCACCCCGTGATGTTTTTCTCACTCCTACTAGTGAATGTAATGTAACACACACCCATACAATGCGCACCACCCCGTGATGTTTTTCTCACTCCTACTAGTGAATCTAATGTAACACACACCCATACAATGCGCACCACCCCGTGATGTTTTTCTCACTCCTAGTAGTGAATCTAATGTTACACACACCCATACAATGCGCACCACCCCGTGATGTATTTCTCACTCCTACCAGTGAATCTAATGTAACACACAACCATACAATGCGCACCACCCCGTGATGTTTTTCTCTCTCCTACTAGTGAATCTAATGTAACACACACCCATACAATGCGCACCACCCCGTGATGTTTTTCTCACTCCTACTAGTGAATGTAATGTAACACACACCCATACAATGCGCACCACCCCGTGATGTTTTTCTCACTCCTACTAGTGAAACTAATGTAACACACACCCATACAATGCGCACCACCCCATGATGTTTTTCTCACTCCTACTAGTGAATCTAATGTAACACACACCCATACAATGCGCACCACACCGTGATGTTTTTCTCACTCCCACTAGTGTATCTAATGTAACACACACCCATACAATGCGCACCACCCCGTGATGTTTTTCTCACTCCTACTAGTGAATGTAATGTAACACACACCCATACAATGCGCACCACCCCGTGATGTTTTTCTCACTCCTACTAGTGAATGTAATGTAACACACACCCATACAATGCGCACCACCCCGTGATGTTTTTGTCACTCCTACTAGTAAATCTAATGTAACACACACCCATACAATGCGCACCACCCCACAATGTTTTTCTCACTCCTACTAGTGAATGTAATGTAACACACACCCATACAATGCGCACCACCCCGTGATGTTTTTCTCACTCCTACTAGTGAATGTAATGTAACACACACCCATACAATGCGCACCCCCCCGTGATGTTTTTCTCACTCCTACTAGTGAATGTAATATAACACACACCCATACAATGCGCACCACCCCGTGATGTTTTTCTCACTCCTACTACTGAATGTAATGTAACACACACCCATACAAAGCGCACCACCCCGTGATGTTTTTCTCACTCCTACTAGTGAATGTAATGTAACACACACCCATACAATGCGCACCACCCCGTGATGTTTTTCTCACTCCTACTAGTGAATGTAATGTAACACACACCCATACAATGCGCACCACCCCGTGATGTTTTTCTCACTCCTACTAGTGAATGTAATGTAACACACACCCATACAATGCGCACCACCCCGTGATGTTTTTCTCACTCCTACTAGTGAATGTAAAGTAACACACACCCAAAGAATGCGCACCACCCCGTGATGTTTTTCTCACTCCTACTAGTGAATTTAATGTAACACACACCCAAAGAATGCGCACCACCCCGTGATGTTTTTCTCACTCCGATTAGTGAATGTAATGTAACACACACCCATACAATGCGCAACAGCCCGTGATGTTTTTCTCACTCCTACTAGTGAATCTAATGTAACACACACCCATACAATGCGCACCACCCCGTGATGTTTTTCTCACTCCTAGTAGTGAATCTAATGTTACACACACCCATACAATGCGCACCACCCCGTGATGTTTTTCTCACTCCTACTAGTGAATCTAATGTAACACACACCCATACAATGCGCACCACCCCGTGATGTATTTCTCACTCCTACTAGTGAATCTAATGTAACACACACCCATACAATGCGCACCACCCCGTGATGTATTTCTCACTCCTACTAGTGAATCTAATGTAACACACACCCATACAATGCACACCACCCCGTGATGTTTTTCTCACTCCTACTAGTGAATCTAATGTAACACACACCCATACAATGCGCACCACCCCGTGATGTTTTTCTCACTCCTACTAGTGAATCTAATGTAACACACACCCATACAAAGCGCACCACCCCGTGATGTTTTTCTCACTCTTACTAGTGAATGCAATGTAACACACACCCATACAATGAGCACCACCCCGTGATGTTTTTCTCACTCCTACTAGTGAATGTAATGTAACACACACCCATACAATGCGCACCACCCCGTGATGTTTTTCTCACTCCTACTAGTGAATCTAATGTAACACACACCCATACAATGCGCACCACCCCGTGATGTTTTTCTCACTCCTACTAGTGAATCTAATGTAACACACACCCATACAATGCGCACCACCCCGTGATGTTTTTCTCACTCCTACTAGTGAATCTAATGTAACACACACCCATACAATGCGCACCACCCCCTGATGTTTTTCTCACTCCTACTAGTGAATCTAATGTAACACACACCCATACAATTCGCACCACCCCCTGATGTTTTTCTCACTCCTACTAGTGAATCTAATGTAACACACACCCATACAATGCGCACCACCCCCTGATGTTTTTTTTACTCCTACTAGTGAATGTAATGTAACACACACCCATACAATGCGCACCACCCCGTGATGTTTTTCTCACTCCTACTAGTGAATGTAATGTAACACACACCCATACAATGCGCACCACCCCGTGATGTTTTTCTCACTCCTACTAGTGAATGTAATGTAACACACACCCATACAATGCGCACCACCCCGTGATGTTTTTCTCACTCCTACTAGTGAATGTAATGTAACACACACCCATACAATGCGCACCACACCGTGATGTTTTTCTCACTCCTACTAGTGAATGTAATGTAACACACACCCATACAAAGCGCACCACCCCGTGATGTTTTTCTCACTCCTACTAGTGAATGTAATGTAACACACACCCATACAATGCGCACCACCCCGTGATGTTTTTCTCACTCCTACTAGTGAATCTAATGTAACACACAACCATACAATGCGCACCACCCCGTGATGTTTTTCTCACTCCTACTAGTGAATGTAATGTAACACACACCCATACAATGCGCACCACCCCGTGATGTTTTTCTCACTCCTACTAGTGAATCTAATGTAACACACACCCATACAATGCGCACCACCCCGTGATGTTTTTCTCACTCCTACTAGTGAATCTAATGTAACACACACCCATACAATGCGCACCACCCCGTGATGTTTTTCTCACTCCTACTAGTGAATGTAATGTAACACACACCCATACAATGCGCACCACCCCGTGATGTTTTTCTCACTCCTACTAGTGAATGTAATGTAAAACACACCCATACAATGCGCACCACCCCGTGATGTTTTTCTCACTCCTACTAGTGAATGTAATGTAACACACACCCATACAATGCGCACCACCCCGTGATGTTTTACTCACTCCTACTAGTGAATGTAATGTAACACACACCCATACAATGCGCACCACCCCGTGATGTTTTTCTCACTCCTACTAGTGAATGTAATGTAACACACACCCAAACAATGCGCACCACCCTGTGATGCTTTTCTCACTCCTACTAGTGAATGTAATGTAACACAAACCCATACAATGCGCACCACCCCGTGATGCTTTTCTCACTCCTACTAGTGAATCTAATGTAACACACACCCATACAATGCGCACCACCCCGTGATGTTTTTCTCACTCCTACTAGTGAATCTAATGTTACACACACCCATACAATGCGCACCACCCCGTGATGTTTTTCTCACTCCTACTAGTGAATCTAATGTAACACACACCCATACAATGCGCACCACCCCGTGATGTTTTTCTCACTCCTAGTAGTGAATCTAATGTTACACACACCCATACAATGCGCACCACCCCGTGATGTATTTCTCACTCCTACTAGTGAATCTAATGTAACACACAACCATACAATGCGCACCACCCCGTGATGTTTTTCTCTCTCCTACTAGTGAATCTAATGTAACACACACCCATACAATGCGCACCACCCCGTGATGTTTTTCTCACTCCCACTAGTGAATCTAATGTAACACACACCCATACAATGCGCACCACTCCGTGATGTTTTTCTCACTCCCACTAGTGAATCTAATGTAACACACACCCATACAATGCGCACCACCCCGTGATGTTTTTCTCACTCCCACTAGTGAATCTAATTTAACACACACCCATACAATGCGCACCACCCCGTGATGTTTTTCTCACTCCCACTAGTGAATCTAATGTAACACACACCCATACAATGCGCACCACCCCGTGATGTTTTTCTCACTCCCACTAGTGAATGTAATGTAACACACACCCATACAATGCGCACCACCCCGTGATGTTTTTCTCACTCCTACTAGTGAATGTAATGTAACACACACCCATACAATGCGCACCACCCCGTGATGTTTTTCTCACTCCTACTAGTGAATGTAATGTAACACACACCCATACAAAGCGCACCACCCCGTGATGTTTTTCTCACTCCTACTAGTGAATCTAATGTAACACACACCCATACAATGCGCACCACCCCGTGATGTTTTTGTCACTCCTACTAGTGAATCTAATGTAACACACACCCATACAATGCGCACCACCCCGTGATGTTTTTCTCACTCCTACTAGTGAATGTAATGTAACACACACCCAAAGAATGCGCACCACCCCGTGATGTTTTTCTCACTCCTACTAGTGAATGTAATGTAACACACACCCAAAGAATGCGCACCACCCCGTGATGTTTTTCTCACTCCGATTAGTGAATGTAATGTAACACACACCCATACAATGCGCAACAGCCCGTGATGTTTTTCTCACTCCTACTAGTGAATCTAATGTAACACACACCCATACAATGCGCACCACCCCGTGATGTTTTTCTCACTCCTAGTAGTGAATCTAATGTTACACACACCCATACAATGCGCACCACCCCGTGATGTTTTTCTCACTCCTACTAGTGAATCTAATGTAACACACACCCATACAATGCGCACCACACCGTGATGTTTTTCTCACTCCCACTAGTGAATCTAATGTAACACACACCCATACAATGCGCACCACCCCGTGATGTTTTTCTCACTCCCACTAATGAATCTAATGTAACACACACCCATACAATGCGCACCACCCCGTGATGTTTTTCTCACTCCCACTAGTGAATGTAATGTAACACACACCCATACAATGCGCACCACCCCGTGATGTTTTTCTCACTCCTACTAGTGAATGTAATGTAACACACAGCCATACAATGCGCACCACCCCGTGATGTTTTTCTCACTCCTACTAGTGAATGTAATGTAACACACACCCATACAAAGCGCACCACCCCGTGATGTTTTTCTCACTCCTACTAGTGAATCTAATGTAACACACACCCATACAATGCGCACCACCCCGTGATGTTTTTGTCACTCCTACTAGTGAATCTAATGTAACACACACCCATACAATGTGCACCACCCCGTGATGTTTTTGTCACTCCTACTAGTGAATCTAATGTAACACACACCCATACAATGCGCACCACCCCCTGATGTTTTTCTCACTCCTACTAGTGAATGTAATGTAACACACACCCATACAATGCGCACCACCCCGTGATGTTTTTCTCACTCCTACTAGTGAATGTAATGTAACACACACCCATACAATGCGCACCCCCCCGTGATGTTTTTCTCACTCCTACTAGTGAATGTAATGTAACACACACCCATACAATGCGCACCACCCCGTGATGTTTTTCTCACTCCTACTAGTGAATGTAATGTAACACACACCCTTACAAAGCGCACCACCCCGTGATGTTTTTCTCACTCCTACTAGTGAATGTAATGTAACACACACCCATACAATGCGCACCACCCCGTGATGTTTTTCTCACTCCTACTAGTGAATCTAATGTAACACACACCCATACAATGCGCACCACCCCGTGATGTTTTACTCACTCCTACTAGTGAATGTAATGTAACACACACCCATACAATGCGCACCACCCCGTGATGTTTTTCTCACTCCTACTAGTGAATGTAATGCAACACACACCCAAACAATGCGCACCACCCCGTGATGCTTTTCTCACTCCTACTAGTGAATCTAATGTAACACACACCCATACAATGCGCACCACCCCGTGATGTTTTTCTCACTCCTAGTAGTGAATCTAATGTTACACACACCCATACAATGCGCACCACCCCGTGATGTTTTTCTCACTCCTACTAGTGAATCTAATGTAACAGACACCCATACAATGCGCACCACCCCGTGATGTTTTTCTCACTCCTAGTAGTGAATCTAATGTTACACACACCCATACAATGCGCACCACCCCGTGATGTATTTCTCACTCCTACCAGTGAATCTAATGTAACACACAACCATACAATGCGCACCACCCCGTGATGTTTTTCTCTCTCCTACTAGTGAATCTAATGTAACACACACCCATACAATGCGCACCACCCCGTGATGTTTTTCTCACTCCTACAATGAATCTAATGTAACACACACCCATACAATGCGCACCACCCCGTGATGTTTTTCTCACTCCCACTAGTGAATCTAATGTAACACACACCCATACAATGCGCACCACCCCGTGATGTTTTTCTCACTCCCACTAGTGAATCTAATGTAACACACACCCATACAATGCGCACCACCCCGTGATGTTTTTCTCACTCCCACTAGTGAATCTAATGTAACACACACCCATACAATGCGCACCACCCCGTGATGTTTTTCTCACTCCCACTAGTGAATGTAATGTAACACACACCCATACAATGCGCACCACCCCGTGATGTTTTTCTCACTCCTACTAGTGAATGTAATGTAACACACACCCATACAATGCGCACCACCCCGTGATGTTTTTCTCACTCCTACCAGTGAATGTAATGTAACACACACCCATACAAAGTGCACCACCCCGTGATGTTTTTCTCACTCCTACTAGTGAATCTAATGTAACACACACCCATACAATGCGCACCACCCCGTGATGTTTTTGTCACTCCTACTAGTGAATCTAATGTAACACACACCCATACAATGCGCACCACCCCGTGATGTTTTTGTCACTCCTACTAGTGAATCTAATGTAACACACACCCATACAATGCGCACCACCCCCTGATGTTTTTCTCACTCCTACTAGTGAATGTAATGTAACACACACCCATACAATGCGCACCACCCCGTGATGTTTTTCTCACTCCTACTAGTGAATGTAATGTAACACACACCCATACAATGCGCACCCCCCCGTGATGTTTTTCTCACTCCTACTAGTGAATGTAATGTAACACACACCCATACAATGCGCACCACCCCGTGATGTTTTTCTCACTCCTACTAGTGAATGTAATGTAACACACACCCTTACAAAGCGCACCACCCCGTGATGTTTTTCTCACTCCTACTAGTGAATGTAATGTAACACACACCCATACAATGCGCACCACCCCGTGATGTTTTTCTCACTCCTACTAGTGAATGTAATGTAACACACACCCATACAATGCGCACCACCCCGTGATGTTTTTCTCACTCCTACTAGTGAATGTAATGTAACACACACCCATACAATGCGCACCACCCCGTGATGTTTTTCTCACTCCTACTAGTGAATGTAATGTAACACACACCAAAACAATTCGCACCACCCCGTGATGTTCTTCTCACTCCTACTAGTGAATGTAATGTAACACACTCCCATACAATGCGCACCACCCCGTGATGTTTTTCTCACTCCTACTAGTGAATCTAATGTAACACACACCCATGCAATGCGCACCACCCCGTGATGTTTTTCTCACTCCTAGTAGTGAATCTAATGTTACACACACCCATACAATGCGCACCACCCCGTGATGTTTTTCTCACTCCTACTAGTGAATCTAATGTAACACACACCCATACAATGCGCACCACCCCGTGATGTATTTCTCACTCCTACTAGTGAATCTAATGTAACACACACCCATACAATGCGCACCACCCCGTGATGTTTTTCTCACTCCCACTAGTGAATCTAATGTAACACACACCCATACAATGCGCACCACTCCGTGATGTTTTTCTCACTCCCACTAGTGAATCTAATGTAACACACACCCATACAATGCGCACCACCCCGTGATGTTTTTCTCACTCCCACTAGTGAATCTAATGTAACACACACCCATACAATGCGCACCACCCCGTGATGTTTTTCTCACTCCCACTAGTGAATCTAATGTAACACACACCCATACAATGCGCACCACCCCGTGATGTTTTTCTCACTCCCACTAGTGAATGTAATGTAACACACACCCATACAATGCGCACCACCCCGTGATGTTTTTCTCACTCCTACTAGTGAATGTAATGTAACACACACCCATACAATGCGCACCACCCCGTGATGTTTTTCTCACTCCTACTAGTGAATGTAATGTAACACACACCCATACAAAGCGCACCACCCCGTGATGTTTTTCTCACTCCTACTAGTGAATCTAATGTAACACACACCCATACAATGCGCACCACCCCGTGATGTTATTCTCACTCCCACTAGTGAATCTAATGTAACACAAACCCATACAATGCGCACCACCCCGTGATGTTTTTCTCACTCCTACTAGTGAATGTAATGTAACACACACCCAAAGAATGCGCACCACCCCGTGATGTTTTTCTCACTCCTACTAGTGAATGTAATGTAACACACACCCAAAGAATGCGCACCACCCCGTGATGTTTTTCTCACTCCGATTAGTGAATGTAATGTAACACACACCCATACAATGCGCAACAGCCCGTGATGTTTTTCTCACTCCTACTAGTGAATCTAATGTAACACACACCCATACAATGCGCACCACCCCGTGATGTTTTTCTCACTCCTAGTAGTGAATCTAATGTTACACACACCCATACAATGCGCACCACCCCGTGATGTTTTTCTCACTCCTACTAGTGAATCTAATGTAACACACACCCATACAATGCGCACCACACCGTGATGTTTTTCTCACTCCCACTAGTGAATCTAATGTAACACACACCCATACAATGCGCACCACCCCGTGATGTTTTTCTCACTCCCACTAATGAATCTAATGTAACACACACCCATACAATGCGCACCACCCCGTGATGTTTTTCTCACTCCCACTAGTGAATGTAATGTAACACACACCCATACAATGCGCACCACCCCGTGATGTTTTTCTCACTCCTACTAGTGAATGTAATGTAACACACAGCCATACAATGCGCACCACCCCGTGATGTTTTTCTCACTCCTACTAGTGAATGTAATGTAACACACACCCATACAAAGCGCACCACCCCGTGATGTTTTTCTCGCTCCTACTAGTGAATCTAATGTAACACACACCCATACAATGCGCACCACCCCGTGATGTTTTTGTCACTCCTACTAGTGAATCTAATGTAACACACACCCATACAATGTGCACCACCCCGTGATGTTTTTGTCACTCCTACTAGTGAATCTAATGTAACACACACCCATACAATGCGCACCACCCCCTGATGTTTTTCTCACTCCTACTAGTGAATGTAATGTAACACACACCCATACAATGCGCACCACCCCGTGATGTTTTTCTCACTCCTACTAGTGAATGTAATGTAACACACACCCATACAATGCGCACCCCCCCGTGATGTTTTTCTCACTCCTACTAGTGAATGTAATGTAACACACACCCATACAATGCGCACCACCCCGTGATGTTTTTCTCACTCCTACTAGTGAATGTAATGTAACACACACCCTTACAAAGCGCACCACCCCGTGATGTTTTTCTCACTCCTACTAGTGAATGTAATGTAACACACACCCATACAATGCGCACCACCCCGTGATGTTTTTCTCACTCCTACTAGTGAATCTAATGTAACACACACCCATACAATGCGCACCACCCCGTGATGTTTTACTCACTCCTACTAGTGAATGTAATGTAACACACACCCATACAATGCGCACCACCCCGTGATGTTTTTCTCACTCCTACTAGTGAATGTAATGCAACACACACCCAAACAATGCGCACCACCCCGTGATGCTTTTCTCACTCCTACTAGTGAATCTAATGTAACACACACCCATACAATGCGCACCACCCCGTGATGTTTTTCTCACTCCTAGTAGTGAATCTAATGTTACACACACCCATACAATGCGCACCACCCCGTGATGTTTTTCTCACTCCTACTAGTGAATCTAATGTAACACACACCCATACAATGCGCACCACCCCGTGATGTTTTTCTCACTCCTAGTAGTGAATCTAATGTTACACACACCCATACAATGCGCACCACCCCGTGATGTATTTCTCACTCCTACCAGTGAATCTAATGTAACACACAACCATACAATGCGCACCACCCCGTGATGTTTTTCTCTCTCCTACTAGTGAATCTAATGTAACACACACCCATACAATGCGCACCACCCCGTGATGTTTTTCTCACTCCTACTAGTGAATCTAATGTAACACACACCCATACAATGCGCACCACCCCGTGATGTTTTTCTCAATCCCACTAGTGAATCTAATGTAACACACACCCATACAATGCGCACCACCCCGTGATGTTTTTCTCACTCCCACTAGTGAATCTAATGTAACACACACCCATACAATGCGCACCACCCCGTGATGTTTTTCTCACTCCCACTAGTGAATCTAATGTAACACACACCCATACAATGCGCACCACCCCGTGATGTTTTTCTCACTCCCACTAGTGAATGTAATGTAACACACACCCATACAATGCGCACCACCCCGTGATGTTTTTCTCACTCCTACTAGTGAATGTAATGTAACACACACCCATACAATGCGCACCACCCCGTGATGTTTTTCTCACTCCTACCAGTGAATGTAATGTAACACACACCCATACAAAGTGCACCACCCCGTGATGTTTTTCTCACTCCTACTAGTGAATCTAATGTAACACACACCCATACAATGCGCACCACCCCGTGATGTTTTTGTCACTCCTACTAGTGAATCAAATGTAACACACACCCATACAATGCGCACCACCCCGTGATGTTTTTGTCACTCCTACTAGTGAATCTAATGTAACACACACCCATACAATGCGCACCACCCCCTGATGTTTTTCTCACTCCTACTAGTGAATGTAATGTAACACACACCCATACAATGCGCACCACCCCGTGATGTTTTTCTCACTCCTACTAGTGAATGTAATGTAACACACACCCATACAATGCGCACCCCCCCGTGATGTTTTTCTCACTCCTACTAGTGAATGTAATGTAACACACACCCATACAATGCGCACCACCCCGTGATGTTTTTCTCACTCCTACTAGTGAATGTAATGTAACACACACCCTTACAAAGCGCACCACCCCGTGATGTTTTTCTCACTCCTACTAGTGAATGTAATGTAACACACACCCATACAATGGGCACCACCCCGTGATGTTTTTCTCACTCCTACTAGTGAATGTAATGTAACACACACCCATACAATGCGCCCCACCCCGTGATGTTTTTCTCACTCCTACTAGTGAATGTAATGTAACACACACCCATACAATGCGCACCACCCCGTGATGTTTTTCTCACTCCTACTAGTGAATGTAATGTAACACACACCCAAACAATTCGCACCACCCCGTGATGTTCTTCTCACTCCTACTAGTGAATGTAATGTAACACACACCCATACAATGCGCACCACCCCGTGATGTTTTTCTCACTCCTACTAGTGAATCTAATGTAACACACACCCATGCAATGCGCACCACCCCGTGATGTTTTTCTCACTCCTAGTAGTGAATCTAATGTTACACACACCCATACAATGCGCACCACCCCGTGATGTTTTTCTCACTCCTACTAGTGAATCTAATGTAACACACACCCATACAATGCGCACAGCCCGTGATGTATTTCTCACTCCTACTAGTGAATCTAATGTAACACACACCCATACAATGCGCACCACCCCGTGATGTATTTCTCACTCCTACTAGTGAATCTAATGTAACACACACCCATACAATGCGCACCACCCCGTGATGTTTTTCTCACTCCTACTAGTGAATGTAATGTAACACACACCCATACAATGCGCACCACCCCGTGATGTTTTACTCACTCCTACTAGTGAATGTAATGTAACACACACCCATACAATGCGCACCACCCCGTGATGTTTTTCTCACTCCTACTAGTGAATGTAATGTAACACACACCCAAACAATGCGCACCACCCCGTGATGCTTTTCTCACTCCTACTAGTGAATGTAATGTAACACAAACCCATACAATGCGCACCACCCCGTGATGTTTTTGTCACTCCTACTAGTGAATCTAATGTAACACACACCCATACAATGCGCACCACCCCCTGATGTTTTTCTCACTCCTACTAGTGAATGTAATGTAACACACACCCATACAATGCGCACCACCCCGTGATGTTTTTCTCACTCCTACTAGTGAATGTAATGTAACACACACCCATACAATGCGCACCCCCCCGTGATGTTTTTCTCACTCCTACTAGTGAATGTAATGTAACACACACCCATACAATGCGCACCACCCCGTGATGTTTTTCTCACTCCTACTAGTGAATGTAATGTAACACACACCCTTACAAAGCGCACCACCCCGTGATGTTTTTCTCACTCCTACTAGTGAATGTAATGTAACACACACCCATACAATGCGCACCACCCCGTGATGTTTTTCTCACTCCTACTAGTGAATCTAATGTAACACACACCCATACAATGCGCACCACCCCGTGATGTTTTACTCACTCCTACTAGTGAATGTAATGTAACACACACCCATACAATGCGCACCACCCCGTGATGTTTTTCTCACTCCTACTAGTGAATGTAATGCAACACACACCCAAACAATGCGCACCACCCCGTGATGCTTTTCTCACTCCTACTAGTGAATGTAATGTAACACAAACCCATACAATGCGCACCACCCCGTGATGCTTTTCTCACTCCTACTAGTGAATCTAATGTAACACACACCCATACAATGCGCACCACCCCGTGATGTTTTTCTCACTCCTAGTAGTGAATCTAATGTTACACACACCCATACAATGCGCACCACCCCGTGATGTTTTTCTCACTCCTACTAGTGAATCTAATGTAACACACACCCTTACAAAGCGCACCACCCCGTGATGCTTTTCTCACTCCTACTAGTGAATCTAATGTAACACACACCCATACAATGCGCACCACCCCGTGATGTTTTTCTCACTCCTAGTAGTGAATCTAATGTTACACACACCCATACAATGCGCACCACCCCGTGATGTTTTTCTCACTCCTACTAGTGAATGTAATGTAACACACACCCTTACAAAGCGCACCACCCCGTGATGTTTTTCTCACTCCTACTAGTGAATGTAATGTAACACACACCCATACAATGGGCACCACCCCGTGATGTTTTTCTCACTCCTACTAGTGAATGTAATGTAACACACACCCATACAATGCGCACCACCCCGTGATGTTTTTCTCACTCCTACTAGTGAATGTAATGTAACACACACCCATACAATGCGCACCACCCCGTGATGTTTTTCTCACTCCTACTAGTGAATGTAATGTAACACACACCCAAACAATTCGCACCACCCCGTGATGTTCTTCTCACTCCTACTAGTGAATGTAATGTAACACACACCCATACAATGCGCACCACCCCGTGATGTTTTTCTCACTCCTACTAGTGAATCTAATGTAACACACACCCATGCAATGCGCACCACCCCGTGATGTTTTTCTCACTCCTAGTAGTGAATCTAATGTTACACACACCCATACAATGCGCACCACCCCGTGATGTTTTTCTCACTCCTACTAGTGAATCTAATGTAACACACACCCATACAATGCGCACAGCCCGTGATGTATTTCTCACTCCTACTAGTGAATCTAATGTAACACACACCCATACAATGCGCACCACCCCGTGATGTATTTCTCACTCCTACTAGTGAATCTAATGTAACACACACCCATACAATGCGCACCACCCCGTGATGTTTTTCTCACTCCTACTAGTGAATGTAATGTAACACACACCCATACAATGCGCACCACCCCGTGATGTTTTACTCACTCCTACTAGTGAATGTAATGTAACACACACCCATACAATGCGCACCACCCCGTGATGTTTTTCTCACTCCTACTAGTGAATGTAATGTAACACACACCCAAACAATGCGCACCACCCCGTGATGCTTTTCTCACTCCTACTAGTGAATGTAATGTAACACAAACCCATACAATGCGCACCACCCCGTGATGTTTTTGTCACTCCTACTAGTGAATCTAATGTAACACACACCCATACAATGCGCACCACCCCCTGATGTTTTTCTCACTCCTACTAGTGAATGTAATGTAACACACACCCATACAATGCGCACCACCCCGTGATGTTTTTCTCACTCCTACTAGTGAATGTAATGTAACACACACCCATACAATGCGCACCCCCCCGTGATGTTTTTCTCACTCCTACTAGTGAATGTAATGTAACACACACCCATACAATGCGCACCACCCCGTGATGTTTTTCTCACTCCTACTAGTGAATGTAATGTAACACACACCCTTACAAAGCGCACCACCCCGTGATGTTTTTCTCACTCCTACTAGTGAATGTAATGTAACACACACCCATACAATGCGCACCACCCCGTGATGTTTTTCTCACTCCTACTAGTGAATCTAATGTAACACACACCCATACAATGCGCACCACCCCGTGATGTTTTACTCACTCCTACTAGTGAATGTAATGTAACACACACCCATACAATGCGCACCACCCCGTGATGTTTTTCTCACTCCTACTAGTGAATGTAATGCAACACACACCCAAACAATGCGCACCACCCCGTGATGCTTTTCTCACTCCTACTAGTGAATGTAATGTAACACAAACCCATACAATGCGCACCACCCCGTGATGCTTTTCTCACTCCTACTAGTGAATCTAATGTAACACACACCCATACAATGCGCACCACCCCGTGATGTTTTTCTCACTCCTAGTAGTGAATCTAATGTTACACACACCCATACAATGCGCACCACCCCGTGATGTTTTTCTCACTCCTACTAGTGAATCTAATGTAACACACACCCATACAATGCGCACCACCCCGTGATGTTTTTCTCACTCCTAGTAGTGAATCTAATGTTACACACACCCATACAATGCGCACCACCCCGTGATGTATTTCTCACTCCTACCAGTGAATCTAATGTAACACACAACCATACAATGCGCACCACCCCGTGATGTTTTTCTCTCTCCTACTAGTGAATCTAATGTAACACACACCAATACAATGCGCACCACCCCGTGATGTTTTTCTCACTCCTACTAGTGAATCTAATGTAACACACACCCATACAATGCGCACCACCCCGTGATGTTTTTCTCACTCCCACTAGTGAATCTAATGTAACACACACCCATACAATGCGCACCACCCCGTGATGTTTTTCTCACTCCCACTAGTGAATCTAATGTAACACACACCCATACAATGCGCACCACCCCGTGATGTTTTTCTCACTCCCACTAGTGAATCTAATGTAACACACACCCATACAATGCGCACCACCCCGTGATGTTTTTCTCACTCCCACTAGTGAATGTAATGTAACACACACCCATACAATGCGCACCACCCCGTGATGTTTTTCTCACTCCTACTAGTGAATGTAATGTAACACACACCCATACAATGCGCACCACCCCGTGATGTTTTTCTCACTCCTACTAGTGAATGTAATGTAACACACACCCATACAAAGTGCACCACCCCGTGATGTTTTTCTCACTCCTACTAGTGAATCTAATGTAACACACACCCATACAATGCGCACCACCCCGTGATGTTTTTGTCACTCCTACTAGTGAATCTAATGTAACACACACCCATACAATGCGCACCACCCCGTGATGTTTTTGTCACTCCTACTAGTGAATCTAATGTAACATACACCCATACAATGCGCACCACCCCCTGATGTTTTTCTCACTCCTACTAGTGAATGTAATGTAACACACACCCATACAATGCGCACCACCCCGTGATGTTTTTCTCACTCCTACTAGTGAATGTAATGTAACACACACCCATACAATGCGCACCCCCCCGTGATGTTTTTCTCACTCCTACTAGTGAATGTAATGTAACACACACCCATACAATGCGCACCACCCCGTGATGTTTTTCTCACTCCTACTAGTGAATGTAATGTAACACACACCCTTACAAAGCGCACCACCCCGTGATGTTTTTCTCACTCCTACTAGTGAATGTAATGTAACACACACCCATACAATGCGCACCACCCCGTGATGTTTTTCTCACTCCTACTAGTGAATGTAATGTAACACACACCCATACAATGCGCACCACCCCGTGATGTTTTTCTCACTCTTACTAGTGAATGTAATGTAACACACACCCATACAATGCGCACCACCCCGTGATGTTTTTCTCACTCCTACTAGTGAATGTAATGTAACACACACCCAAACAATTCGCACCACCCCGTGATGTTCTTCTCACTCCTACTAGTGAATGTAATGTAACACACACCCATACAATGCGCACGACCCCGTGATGTTTTTCTCACTCCTACTAGTGAATCTAATGTAACACACACCCATGCAATGCGCACCACCCCGTGATGTTTTTCTCACTCCTAGTAGTGAATCTAATGTTACACACACCCATACAATGCGCACCACCCCGTGATGTTTTTCTCACTCCTACTAGTGAATCTAATGTAACACACACCCATACAATGCGCACCACCCCGTGATGTATTTCTCACTCCTACTAGTGAATCTAATGTAACACACACCCATACAATGCGCACCACCCCGTGATGTATTTCTCACTCCTACTAGTGAATCTAATGTAACACACACCCATACAATGCGCACCACCCCGTGATGTTTTTCTCACTCCTACTAGTGAATGTAATGTAACACACACCCATACAATGCGCACCACCCCGTGATGTTTTACTCACTCCTACTAGTGAATGTAATGTAACACACACCCATACAATGCGCACCACCCCGTGATGTTTTTCTCACTCCTACTAGTGAATGTAATGTAACACACACCCAAACAATGCGCACCACCCCGTGATGCTTTTCTCACTCCTACTAGTGAATGTAATGTAACACAAACCCATACAATGCGCACCACCCCGTGATGCTTTTCTCACTCCTACTAGTGAATCTAATGTAACACACACCCATACAATGCGCACCACCCCGTGATGTTTTTCTCACTCCTAGTAGTGAATCTAATGTTACACACACCCATACAATGCGCACCACCCCGTGATGTTTTTCTCACTCCTACTAGTGAATCTAATGTAACACACACCCATACAATGCGCACCACCCCGTGATGTTTTTCTCACTCCTAGTAGTGAATCTAATGTTACACACACCCATACAATGCGCACCACCCCGTGATGTATTTCTCACTCCTACTAGTGAATCTAATGTAACACACAACCATACAATGCGCACCATCCCGTGATGTTTTTCTCACTCCTACTAGTGAATCTAATGTAACACACACCCATACAATGCGCACCACCCCGTGATGTTTTTCTCACTCCTACTAGTGAATCTAATGTAACACACACCCATACAATGCGCACCACCCCGTGATGTTTTTCTCACTCCTACTAGTGAATCTAATGTAACACACACCCATACAATACGCACCACCCCGTGATGTTTTTCTCACTCCCACTAGTGAATCTAATGTAACACACACCCATACAATGCGCACCACCCCGTGATGTTTTTCTCACTCCCACTACTGAATCTAATGTAACACACACCCATACAATGCGCACCACCCCGTGATGTTTTTCTCACTCTCACTAGTGAATCTAATGTAACACACACCCATACAATGCGCACCACCCCGTGATGTTTTTCTCACTCCCACTAGTGAATGTAATGTAACACACACCCATACAATGCGCACCACCCCGTGATGTTTTTCTCACTCCTACTAGTGAATCTAATGTAACACACACCCATACAATGCGCACCACACCGTGATGTTTTTCTCACTCCTAGTAGTGAATCTAATGTTACACACACCCATACAATGCGCACCACCCCGTGATGTATTTCTCACTCCTACTAGTGAATGTAATGTAACACACACCCATACAATGCGCACCATCCCGTGATGTTTTTCTCACTCCTACTAGTGAATCTAATGTAACACACACCCATACAATGCGCACCACCCCGTGATGTTTTTCTCACTCCTACTAGTGAATCTAATGTAACACACACCCATACAATGCGCACCACCCCGTGATGTTTTTCTCACTCCCACTAGTGAATGTAATGTAACACACACCCATACAATGCGCACCACCCCGTGATGTTTTTCTCACTCCTACTAGTGAATGTAATGTAACACACACCCATACAATGCGCACCACCCCGTGATGTTTTTCTCACTCCTACTAGTGAATCTAATGTAACACACACCCATACAAAGCGCACCACCCCGTGATGTTTTTCTCACGCCTACTAGTGAATCTAATGTAACACACACCCATACAATGCGCACCACCCCGTGATGTTTTTGTCACTCCTACTAGTGAATCTAATGTAACACACACCCATACAATGCGCACCACCCCGTGATGTTTTTCTCACTCCTACTAGTGAATCTAATGTAACACACACCCATACAATGCGCACCACCCCCTTATGTTTTTCTCACTCCTACTAGTGAATGTAATGTAACACACACCCATACAATGCGCACCACCCCGTGATGTTTTTCTCACTCCTACTAGTGAATGTAATGTAACACACACCCATACAATGCGCACCCCCCCGTGATGTTTTTCTCACTCCTACTAGTGAATGTAATGTAACACACACCCATACAATGCGCACCACCCCGTGATGTTTTTCTCACTCCTACTAGTGAATGTAATGTAACACACACCCTTACAAAGCGCACCACCCCGTGATGTTTTTCTCACTCCTACTAGTGAATGTAATGTAACACACACCCATACAATGCGCACCACCCCGTGATGTTTTTCTCACTCCTACTAGTGAATGTAATGTAACACACACCCATACAATGCGCACCACCCCGTGATGTTTTTCTCACTCCTACTAGTGAATGTAATGTAACACACACCCATACAATGCGCACCACCCCGTGATGTTTTTCTCACTCCTACTAGTGAATGTAATGTAACACACACCCAAACAATGCGCACCACCCCGTGATGTTTTTCTCACTCCTACTAGTGAATGTAATGTAACACACACCCTTACAAAGCGCACCACCCCGTGATGTTTTTCTCACTCCTACTAGTGAATGTAATGTAACACACACCCATACAATGCGCACCACCCCGTGATGTTTTTCTCACTCCTACTAGTGAATGTAATGTAACACACACCCATACAATGCGCACCACCCCGTGATGTTTTTCTCACTCCTACTAGTGAATGTAATGTAACACACACCCATACAATGCGCACCACCCCGTGATGTTTTTCTCACTCCTACTAGTGAATGTAATGTAACACACACCCAAACAATGCGCACCACCCCGTGATGTTTTTCTCACTCCTACTAGTGAATGTAATGTAACACACACCCAAACAATGCGCACCACCCCGTGATGTTTTTCTCACTCCTACTAGTGAATGTAATGTAACACACACCCATACAATGCGCACCACCCCGTGATGTTTTTCTCACTCCTACTAGTGAACGTAATGTAACACACACCCATACAATGCGCACCACCCCGTGATGTTTTTCTCACTCCTACTAGTGAATGTAATGTAACACACACCCATACAAAGCGCACCACCCCGTGATGTTTTTCTCACGCCTACTAGTGAATCTAATGTAACACACACCCATACAATGCGCACCACCCCGTGATGTTTTTGTCACTCCTACTAGTGAATCTAATGTAACACACACCCATACAATGCGCACCACCCCGTGATGTTTTTGTCACTCCTACTAGTGAATCTAATGTAACACACACCCATACAATGCGCACCACCCCCTGATGTTTTTCTCACTCCTACTAGTGAATGTAATGTAACACACACCCATACAATGCGCACCACCCCGTGATGTTTTTCTCACTCCTACTAGTGAATGTAATGTAACACACACCCATACAATGCGCACCCCCCCGTGATGTTTTTCTCACTCCTACTAGTGAATGTAATGTAACACACACCCATACAATGCGCACCACCCCGTGATGTTTTTCTCACTCCTACTAGTGAATGTAATGTAACACACACCCTTACAAAGCGCACCACCCCGTGATGTTTTTCTCACTCCTACTAGTGAATGTAATGTAACACACACCCATACAATGCGCACCACCCCGTGATGTTTTTCTCACTCCTACTAGTGAATGTAATGTAACACACACCCATACAATGCGCACCACCCCGTGATGTTTTTCTCACTCCTACTAGTGAATGTAATGTAACACACACCCATACAATGCGCACCACCCCGTGATGTTTTTCTCACTCCTACTAGTGAATGTAATGTAACACACACCCAAACAATGCGCACCACCCCGTGATGTTTTTCTCACTCCTACTAGTGAATGTAATGTAACACACACCCTTACAAAGCGCACCACCCCGTGATGTTTTTCTCACTCCTACTAGTGAATGTAATGTAACACACACCCATACAATGCGCACCACCCCGTGATGTTTTTCTCACTCCTACTAGTGAATGTAATGTAACACACACCCATACAATGCGCACCACCCCGTGATGTTTTTCTCACTCCTACTAGTGAATGTAATGTAACACACACCCATACAAAGCGCACCACCCCGTGATGTTTTTCTCACGCCTACTAGTGAATCTAATGTAACACACACCCATACAATGCGCACCACCCCGTGATGTTTTTGTCACTCCTACTAGTGAATCTAATGTAACACACACCCATACAATGCGCACCACCCCGTGATGTTTTTGTCACTCCTACTAGTGAATCTAATGTAACACACACCCATACAATGCGCACCACCCCCTGATGTTTTTCTCACTCCTACTAGTGAATGTAATGTAACACACACCCATACAATGCGCACCACCCCGTGATGTTTTTCTCACTCCTACTAGTGAATGTAATGTAACACACACCCATACAATGCGCACCCCCCCGTGATGTTTTTCTCACCCCTACTAGTGAATGTAATGTAACACACACCCATACAATGCACACCACCCCGTGATGTTTTTCTCACCCCTACTAGTGAATGTAATGTAACACACACCCTTACAAAGCGCACCACCCCGTGATGTTTTTCTCACTCCTACTAGTGAATGTAATGTAACACACTCCCATACAATGCGCACCACCCCGTGATGTATTTCTCACTCCTACTAGTGAATGTCATGTAACACACACCCATACAATGCGCACCACCCCGTGATGTTTTTCTCACTCCTACTAGTGAATGTCATGTAACACACACCCATACACTGCGCACCACCCCGTGTTTTTCTCACTCCTACTAGTGAATGTAATGTAACACATACCCATACAATGCGCACCACCCCGTGATGTTTTTCTCACTCCCACTAGTGAATCTAATGTAACACACACCCATACAATGCGCACCACCCCGTGATGTTTTTCTCACTCCCACTAGTGAATGTAATGTAACACACACCCATACAATGCGCACCACCCCGTGATGTTTTTCTCACTCCCACTAGTGAATGTAATGTAACACATACCCATACAATGCGCACCACCCCGTGATGTTTTTCTCACTCCCACTAGTGAATCTAATGTAACACACACCCATACAATGCGCACCACCCCGTGATGTTTTTCTCACTCCCACTAGTGAATCTAATGTAACACACACCCATACAATGCGCACCACCCCGTGATGTTTTCTCACTCCAAGTAGTGAATGTAATGTAACACACACCCATACAATGCGCACCACCCCGTGATGTTTTTCTCACTCCCACTAGTGAATGTAATGTAACACACACCCATACAATGCGCACCACCCCGTGATGTATTTCTCACTCCTACTAGTGAATGTCATGTAACACACACCCATACAATGCGCACCACCCCGTGATGTTTTTCTCACTCCTACTAGTGAATGTCATGTAACACACACCCATACAATGCGCACCACCCCGAGATGTTTTTCTCACTCCTACTAGTGAATGTAATGTAACACATACCCATACAATGCGCACCAGCCCGTGATGTTTTTCTCACTCCCACTAGTGAATCTAATGTAACACACACCCATACAATGCGCACCACCCCGTGATGTTTTTCTCACTCCCACTAGTGAATCTAATGTAACACACACCCATACAATGCGCACCACCCCGTGATGTTTTTCTCACTCCCACTAGTGAATCTAATGTAACACACACCCATACAATGCGCACCACCCCGTGATGTTTTTCTCACTCCCACTAGTGAATCTAATGTAACACACACCCATACAATGCGCACCACCCCGTGATGTTTTTCTCACTCCCACTAGTGAATGTAATGTAACACACACCCATACAATGCGCACCACCCCGTGATGTTTTTCTCACTCCCACTAGTGAATCTAATGTAACACACACCCATACAATGCGCACCACCCCGTGATGTTTTTCTCACTCCCATTAGTGAATCTAATGTAACACACACCCATACAATGCGCACCACCCCGTGATGTTGTTCTCACTCCCACTAGTGAATCTAATGTAACACACACCCATACAATGCGCACCACCCGTGATGTTGTTCTCACTCCCACTAGTGAATCTAATGTAACACACACCCATACAATGCGCACCACCCCGTGATGTTGTTCTCACTCCCACTAGTGAATCTAATGTAACACACACCCATACAATGCGCACCACACCGTGATGTTGTTCTCACTCCCACTAGTGAATCTAAGGTAACACACACCCATACAATGCGCACCACCCCGTGATGTTGTTCTCACTCCCACTAGTGAATCTAATGTAACACACACCCATACAATGCGCACCACCCCGTGATGTTGTTCTCACTCCCACTAGTGAATCTAATGTAACACACACCCATACAATGCGCACCACGCCGTGATGTTGTTCTCACTCCCACTAGTGAATCTAATGTAACACACACCCATACAATGCGCACCACCCCGTGATGTTTTTGTCACTCCCACTAGTGAATCTAATGTAACACACAGCCATACAATGCGCACCACCCCGTGATGTTTTTCTCACTCCTACTAGCGAATCTAACGTAACACACACCCATACAATGCGCACCACCCCGTGATGTTTTTCTCACTCCTACTAGCGATTGTAATGTAACACACACCCATACAATGCGCACCACCCCGTGATGTTTTTCTCACTCCTACTAGTGAATCTAATGTAACACACACCCTTAAAATGCGCACCACCCCGTGATGTTTTTCTCACTCCTACTAGTGAATCTATGTAACACACACTCATACAATGCGCACCACCCCGTGATGTTTTTCTCACTCCTACTACTGAATTTATGTAACACACACCCATACAATGCGCACCACCCCGTGATGTTTTTCTCACTCCCACTAGTGAATCTAATGTAACACACACCCATACAATGCGCACCACCCCGTGATGTTTTTCTCACTCCTACTAGTGAATGTAATGTAACACACACCCAAACAATGCGCACCACCCCGTGATGTTTTTCTCACTCCTACTAGTGAATGTAATGTAACACACACCCAAACAATGCGCACCACCCCGTGATGTTTTTCTCACTCCTACTAGTGAATGTAATGTAACACACACCCATACAATGCGCACCACCCCGTGATGTTTTTCTCACTCCTACTAGTGAATGTAATGTAACACACACCCATACAAAGCGCACCACCCCGTGATGTTTTTCTCACGCCTACTAGTGAATCTAATGTAACACACACCCATACAATGCGCACCACCCCGTGATGTTTTTGTCACTCCTACTAGTGAATCTAATGTAACACACACCCATACAATGCGCACCACCCCGTGATGTTTTTGTCACTCCTACTAGTGAATCTAATGTAACACACACCCATACAATGCGCACCACCCCCTGATGTTTTTCTCACTCCTACTAGTGAATGTAATGTAACACACACCCATACAATGCGCACCACCCCGTGATGTTTTTCTCACTCCTACTAGTGAATGTAATGTAACACACACCCATACAATGCGCACCCCCCCGTGATGTTTTTCTCACTCCTACTAGTGAATGTAATGTAACACACACCCATACAATGCGCACCACCCCGTGATGTTTTTCTCACTCCTACTAGTGAATGTAATGTAACACACACCCTTACAAAGCGCACCACCCCGTGATGTTTTTCTCACTCCTACTAGTGAATGTAATGTAACACACACCCATACAATGCGCACCACCCCGTGATGTTTTTCTCACTCCTACTAGTGAATGTAATGTAACACACACCCATACAATGCGCACCACCCCGTGATGTTTTTCTCACTCCTACTAGTGAATGTAATGTAACACACACCCATACAATGCGCACCACCCCGTGATGTTTTTCTCACTCCTACTAGTGAATGTAATGTAACACACACCCAAACAATGCGCACCACCCCGTGATGTTTTTCTCACTCCTACTAGTGAATGTAATGTAACACACACCCTTACAAAGCGCACCACCCCGTGATGTTTTTCTCACTCCTACTAGTGAATGTAATGTAACACACACCCATACAATGCGCACCACCCCGTGATGTTTTTCTCACTCCTACTAGTGAATGTAATGTAACACACACCCATACAATGCGCACCACCCCGTGATGTTTTTCTCACTCCTACTAGTGAATGTAATGTAACACACACCCATACAAAGCGCACCACCCCGTGATGTTTTTCTCACGCCTACTAGTGAATCTAATGTAACACACACCCATACAATGCGCACCACCCCGTGATGTTTTTGTCACTCCTACTAGTGAATCTAATGTAACACACACCCATACAATGCGCACCACCCCGTGATGTTTTTGTCACTCCTACTAGTGAATCTAATGTAACACACACCCATACAATGCGCACCACCCCCTGATGTTTTTCTCACTCCTACTAGTGAATGTAATGTAACACACACCCATACAATGCGCACCACCCCGTGATGTTTTTCTCACTCCTACTAGTGAATGTAATGTAACACACACCCATACAATGCGCACCCCCCCGTGATGTTTTTCTCACCCCTACTAGTGAATGTAATGTAACACACACCCATACAATGCACACCACCCCGTGATGTTTTTCTCACCCCTACTAGTGAATGTAATGTAACACACACCCTTACAAAGCGCACCACCCCGTGATGTTTTTCTCACTCCTACTAGTGAATGTAATGTAACACACTCCCATACAATGCGCACCACCCCGTGATGTATTTCTCACTCCTACTAGTGAATGTCATGTAACACACACCCATACAATGCGCACCACCCCGTGATGTTTTTCTCACTCCTACTAGTGAATGTCATGTAACACACACCCATACAATGCGCACCACCCCGTGTTTTTCTCACTCCTACTAGTGAATGTAATGTAACACATACCCATACAATGCGCACCACCCCGTGATGTTTTTCTCACTCCCACTAGTGAATCTAATGTAACACACACCCATACAATGCGCACCACCCCGTGATGTTTTTCTCACTCCCACTAGTGAATGTAATGTAACACACACCCATACAATGCGCACCACCCCGTGATGTTTTTCTCACTCCCACTAGTGAATGTAATGTAACACATACCCATACAATGCGCACCACCCCGTGATGTTTTTCTCACTCCCACTAGTGAATCTAATGTAACACACACCCATACAATGCGCACCACCCCGTGATGTTTTTCTCACTCCCACTAGTGAATCTAATGTAACACACACCCATACAATGCGCACCACCCCGTGATGTTTTCTCACTCCAAGTAGTGAATGTAATGTAACACACACCCATACAATGCGCACCACCCCGTGATGTTTTTCTCACTCCCACTAGTGAATGTAATGTAACACACACCCATACAATGCGCACCACCCCGTGATGTATTTCTCACTCCTACTAGTGAATGTCATGTAACACACACCCATACAATGCGCACCACCCCGTGATGTTTTTCTCACTCCTACTAGTGAATGTCATGTAACACACACCCATACAATGCGCACCACCCCGAGATGTTTTTCTCACTCCTACTAGTGAATGTAATGTAACACATACCCATACAATGCGCACCAGCCCGTGATGTTTTTCTCACTCCCACTAGTGAATCTAATGTAACACACACCCATACAATGCGCACCACCCCGTGATGTTTTTCTCACTCCCACTAGTGAATCTAATGTAACACACACCCATACAATGCGCACCACCCCGTGATGTTTTTCTCACTCCCACTAGTGAATCTAATGTAACACACACCCATACAATGCGCACCACCCCGTGATGTTTTTCTCACTCCCACTAGTGAATCTAATGTAACACACACCCATACAATGCGCACCACCCCGTGATGTTTTTCTCACTCCCACTAGTGAATGTAATGTAACACACACCCATACAATGCGCACCACCCCGTGATGTTTTTCTCACTCCCACTAGTGAATCTAATGTAACACACACCCATACAATGCGCACCACCCCGTGATGTTTTTCTCACTCCCATTAGTGAATCTAATGTAACACACACCCATACAATGCGCACCACCCCGTGATGTTGTTCTCACTCCCACTAGTGAATCTAATGTAACACACACCCATACAATGCGCACCACCCGTGATGTTGTTCTCACTCCCACTAGTGAATCTAATGTAACACACACCCATACAATGCGCACCACCCCGTGATGTTGTTCTCACTCCCACTAGTGAATCTAATGTAACACACACCCATACAATGCGCACCACACCGTGATGTTGTTCTCACTCCCACTAGTGAATCTAATGTAACACACACCCATACAATGCGCACCACCCCGTGATGTTGTTCTCACTCCCACTAGTGAATCTAATGTAACACACACCCATACAATGCGCACCACCCCGTGATGTTGTTCTCACTCCCACTAGTGAATCTAATGTAACACACACCCATACAATGCGCACCACGCCGTGATGTTGTTCTCACTCCCACTAGTGAATCTAATGTAACACACACCCATACAATGCGCACCACCCCGTGATGTTTTTGTCACTCCCACTAGTGAATCTAATGTAACACACAGCCATACAATGCGCACCACCCCGTGATGTTTTTCTCACTCCTACTAGCGAATCTAACGTAACACACACCCATACAATGCGCACCACCCCGTGATGTTTTTCTCACTCCTACTAGCGATTGTAATGTAACACACACCCATACAATGCGCACCACCCCGTGATGTTTTTCTCACTCCTACTAGTGAATCTAATGTAACACACACCCATAAAATGCGCACCACCCCGTGATGTTTTTCTCACTCCTACTAGTGAATCTATGTAACACACACTCATACAATGCGCACCACCCCGTGATGTTTTTCTCACTCCTACTACTGAATTTATGTAACACACACCCATACAATGCGCACCACCCCGTGATGTTTTTCTCACTCCCACTAGTGAATCTAATGTAACACACACCCATACAATGCGCACCACCCCGTGATGTTTTTCTCACTCCTACTAGTGAATGTCATGTAACACACACCCATACAATGCGCACCACCCCGTGATGTTTTTCTCACTCCTACTAGTGAATGTAATGTAACACACACCAATAAAATGCGCACCACCCCGTGATGTTTTTCTCACTCCCACTAGTGAATCTAATGTAACACACACCCATACAATGCGCACCACCCCGTGATGTTTTTCTCACTCCTACTAGTGAATGTCATGTAACACACACCCATACAATGCGCACCACCCCGTGATGTTTTTCTCACTCCTACTAGTGAATCTAATGTAACAAACACCCATACAATGCGCACCACCCCGTGATGTTTTTCTCACTCCTACTAGTGAATCTAATGTAACAAACACCCATACAATGCGCACCAGCCCGTGATGTTTTTCTCACTCCCACTAGTGAATCTAATGTAACACACACCAATAAAATGCGCACCACCCCGTGATGTTTTTCTCACTCCTACTAGTGAATCTAATGTAACACACACCCATACAATGCGCACCACCCCGTGATGTTTTTCTCACTCCCACTAGTGAATCTAATGTAACACACACCCATACAATGCGCACCACCCCGTGATGTTTTTCTCACTCCCACTAGTGAATCTAATGTAACACACACCCATACAATGCGCACCACCCCGTGATGTTTTTCTCACTCCCACTAGTGAATCTAATGTAACACACACCCATACAATGCGCACCACCCCGTGATGTTTTTCTCACTCCCACTAGTGAATCTAATGTAACACACACCCATACAATGCGCACCACCCCGTGATGTTTTTCTCACTCCTACTAGTGAATGTAATGTAACACACACCCATACAATGCGCACCACCCCGTGATGTTTTTCTCACTCCTACTAGTGAATCTAATGTAACACACACCGATAAAATGCGCACCACCCCGTGATGTTTTTCTCACTCCTACTAGTGAATCTATGTAACACACACCCATACAATGCGCACCACCCCGTGATGTTTTTCTCACTCCTACTAGTGAATCTATGTAACACACACCCATACAATGCGCACCACCCCGTGATGTTTTTCTCACTCCTACTAGTGAATCTAATGTAACACACACCCATACAATGCGCACCACCCCTTGATGTTTTTCTCACTCCTACTAGTGAATCTAATGTAACACACACCCATACAATGCGCACCACCCCGTGATGTATTTCTCACTCCTACTAGCGAATCTAATGTAACACACACCCATACAATGCGCACCACCCCGTGATGTTTTTCTCACTCCTACTAGTGAATCTAATGTAACACACACCCATACAATGCGCACCACCCCGTGATGTTTTTCTCACTCCTACTAGTGAATCTAATGTAACACACACCCATACAATGCGCACCACCCCGTGATGTTTTTCTCACTCCTACTAGTGAATCTAATGTAATACACACCCATACAATGCGCACCACCCCGTGATGTTTTTCTCACTCCTATTAGCGAATCTAATGTAACACACACCCATACAATACGCACCACCCCGTGATGTTTTTCTCACTCCTACTAGCGATTGTAATGTAACACACACCCATACAATGCGCACCACCCCGTGATGTTTTTCTCACTCCTACTAGTGAATCTAATGTAACACACACCCATAAAATGCGCACCACCCCGTGATGTTTTTCTCACTCCTGCTAGTGAATCTATGTAACACACACCCATACAATGCGCACCACCCCGTGATGTTTTTCTCACTCCTACTAGTGAATCTAATGTAACACACACCCATACAATGCGCACCACCCCGTGATGTTTTTCTCACTCCCACTAGTGAATCTAATGTAACACACACCCATACAATGCGCACCACCCCGTGATGTTTTTCTCACTCCCACTAGTGAATCTAATGTAACACACACCCATACAATGCGCACCACCCCGTGATGCTTTTCTCACTCCCACTAGTGAATCTAATGTAACACACACCCATACAATGCGCACCACCCCGTGATGTTTTTCTCACTCCCACTAGTGAATCTAATGTAACACACACCCATACAATGCGCACCACCCCGTGATGTTTTTCTCACTCCCACTAGTGAATCTAATGTAACACACACCCATACAATGCGCACCACCCCGTGATGTTTTTCTCACTCCCACTAGTGAATCTAATGTAACACACACCCATACAATGCGCACCACCCCGTGATGTTTTTCTCACTCCCACTAGTGAATCTAATGTAACACACACCCATACAATGCCCACCACCCCGTGATGTTTTTCTCACTCTCAATAGTGAATCTAATGTAACACACACCCATACAATGCGCACCACCCCGTGATGTTTTTCTCACTCCCACTAGTGAATCTAATGTAACACACATCCATACAATGCGCACCACCCCGTGATGTTTTTCTCACTCCCACTAGTGAATCTAATGTAACACACACCCATACAATGCGCACCACCCCGTGATGTTTTTCTCACTCCCACTAGTGAATGTAATGTAACACACACCCATACAATGCGCACCACCCCGTGATGTTTTCTCACTCCCACTAGTGAATGTAATGTAACACATACCCATACAATGCGCACCACCCCGTGATGTTTTTCTCACTCCCACTAGTGAATCTAATGTAACACACACCCATACAATGCGCACCACCCCGTGATGTTTTTCTCACTCCCACTAGTGAATCTAATGTAACACACACCCATACAATGCGCACCACCCCGTGATGTTTTCTCACTCCAAGTAGTGAATGTAATGTAACACACACCCATACAATGCGCACCACCCCGTGATGTTTTTCTCACTCCCACTAGTGAATGTAATGTAACACACACCCATACAATGCGCACCACCCCGTGATGTATTTCTCACTCCTACTAGTGAATGTCATGTAACACACACCCATACAATGCGCACCACCCCGTGATGTTTTTCTCACTCCTACTAGTGAATGTCATGTAACACACACCCATACAATGCGCACCACCCCGTGATGTTTTTCTCACTCCTACTAGTGAATGTAATGTAACACATACCCATACAATGCGCACCAGCCCGTGATGTTTTTCTCACTCCCACTAGTGAATCTAATGTAACACACACCCATACAATGCGCACCACCCCGTGATGTTTTTCTCACTCCCACTAGTGAATCTAATGTAACACACACCCATACAATGCGCACCACCCCGTGATGTTTTTCTCACTCCCACTAGTGAATCTAATGTAACACACACCCATACAATGCGCACCACCCCGTGATGATTTTCTCACTCCCACTAGTGAATCTAATGTAACACACACCCATACAATGCGCACCACCCCGTGATGTTTTTCTCACTCCCACTAGTGAATCTAATGTAACACACACCCATGCAATGCGCACCACCCCGTGATGTTTTTCTCACTCCCACTAGTGAATCTAATGTAACACACACCCATACAATGCGCACCACCCCGTGATGTTTTTCTCACTCCCATTAGTGAATCTAATGTAACACACACCCATACAATGCGCACCACCCCGTGATGCTTTTCTCACTCCCACTAGTGAATCTAATGTAACACACACCCATACAATGCGCACCACCCCGTGATGTTTTTCTCACTCCCACTAGTGAATCTAATGTAACACACACCCATACAATGCGCACCACCCCGTGATGTTTTTCTCACTCCCACTAGTGAATCTAATGTAACACACACCCATACAATGCGCACCACCCCGTGATGTTTTTCTCACTCCCACTAGTGAATCTAATGTAACACACACCCATACAATGCGCACCACCCCGTGATGTTTTTCTCACTCCCACTAGTGAATCTAATGTAACACACACCCATACAATGCCCACCACCCCGTGATGTTTTTCTCACTCTCAATAGTGAATCTAATGTAACACACACCCATACAATGCGCACCACCCCGTGATGTTTTTCTCACTCCCACTAGTGAATCTAATGTAACACACATCCATACAATGCGCACCACCCCGTGATGTTTTTCTCACTCCCACTAGTGAATCTAATGTAACACACACCCATACAATGCGCACCACCCCGTGATGTTTTTCTCACTCCCACTAGTGAATGTAATGTAACACACACCCATACAATGCGCACCACCCCGTGATGTTTTCTCACTCCCACTAGTGAATGTAATGTAACACATACCCATACAATGCGCACCACCCCGTGATGTTTTTCTCACTCCCACTAGTGAATCTAATGTAACACACACCCATACAATGCGCACCACCCCGTGATGTTTTTCTCACTCCCACTAGTGAATCTAATGTAACACACACCCATACAATGCGCACCACCCCGTGATGTTTTCTCACTCCAAGTAGTGAATGTAATGTAACACACACCCATACAATGCGCACCACCCCGTGATGTTTTTCTCACTCCCACTAGTGAATGTAATGTAACACACACCCATACAATGCGCACCACCCCGTGATGTATTTCTCACTCCTACTAGTGAATGTCATGTAACACACACCCATACAATGCGCACCACCCCGTGATGTTTTTCTCACTCCTACTAGTGAATGTCATGTAACACACACCCATACAATGCGCACCACCCCGTGATGTTTTTCTCACTCCTACTAGTGAATGTAATGTAACACATACCCATACAATGCGCACCAGCCCGTGATGTTTTTCTCACTCCCACTAGTGAATCTAATGTAACACACACCCATACAATGCGCACCACCCCGTGATGTTTTTCTCACTCCCACTAGTGAATCTAATGTAACACACACCCATACAATGCGCACCACCCCGTGATGTTTTTCTCACTCCCACTAGTGAATCTAATGTAACACACACCCATACAATGCGCACCACCCCGTGATGATTTTCTCACTCCCACTAGTGAATCTAATGTAACACACACCCATACAATGCGCACCACCCCGTGATGTTTTTCTCACTCCCACTAGTGAATCTAATGTAACACACACCCATGCAATGCGCACCACCCCGTGATGTTTTTCTCACTCCCACTAGTGAATCTAATGTAACACACACCCATACAATGCGCACCACCCCGTGATGTTTTTCTCACTCCCATTAGTGAATCTAATGTAACACACACCCATACAATGCGCACCACCCCGTGATGTTTTTCTCACTCCCACTAGTGAATCTAATGTAACACACACCCATACAATGCGCACCACCCCGTGATGTTTTTCTCACTCCCACTAGTGAATCTAATGTAACACACACCCAAACAATGCGCACCACCCCGTGATGTTTTTCTCACTCCCACTAGTGAATCTAATGTAACACACACCCATACAATGCGCACCACCCCGTGATGTTGTTCTCACTCCCACTAGTGAATCTAATGTAACACACACCCATACAATGCGCACCACCCGTGATGTTGTTCTCACTCCCACTAGTGAATCTAATGTAACACACACCCATACAATGCGCACCACCCCGTGATGTTGTTCTCACTCCCACTAGTGAATCTAATGTAACACACACCCATACAATGCGCACCACCCCGTGATGTTGTTCTCACTCCCACTAGTGAATCTAATGTAACACACACCCATACAATGCGCACCACCCCGTGATGTTGTTCTAACTCCCACTAGTGAATCTAATGTAACACACACCCATACAATGCGCACCACCCCGTGATGTTGTTCTCACTCCCACTAGTGAATCTAATGTAACACACACCCATACAATGCGCACCACCCCGTGATGTTGTTCTCACTCCCACTAGTGAATCTAATGTAACACACACCCATACAATGCGCACCACCCCGTGATGTTTTTGTCACTCCCACTAGTGAATCTAATGTAACACACAGCCATACAATGCGCACCACCCCGTGATGTTTTTCTCACTCCTACTAGAGAATCTAACGTAACACACACCCATACAATGCGCACCACCCCGTGATGTTTTTCTCACTCCTACTAGCGATTGTAATGTAACACACACCCATACAATGCGCACCACCCCGTGATGTTTTTCTCACTCCTACTAGTGAATCTAATGTAACACACACCCATAAAATGCGCACCACCCCGTGATGTTTTTCTCACTCCTACTAGTGAATCTATGTAACACACACCCATACAATGCGCACCACCCCGTGATGTTTTTCTCACTCCTACTACTGAATTTATGTAACACACACCCATACAATGCGCACCACCCCGTGATGTTTTTCTCACTCCCACTAGTGAATCTAATGTAACACACACCCATACAATGCGCACCACCCCGTGATGTTTTTCTCACTCCTACTAGTGAATGTCATGTAACACACACCCATACAATGCGCACCACCCCGTGATGTTTTTCTCACTCCTACTAGTGAATGTAATGTAACACACACCCATACAATGCGCACCACCCCGTGATGTTTTTCTCACTCCCACTAGTGAATCTAATGTAACACACACCCATACAATGCGCACCACCCCGTGATGTTTTTCTCACTCCTACTAGTGAATGTCATGTAACACACACCCATACAATGCGCACCACCCCGTGATGTTTTTCTCACTCCTACTAGTGAATCTAATGTAACAAACACCCATACAATGCGCACCACCCCGTGATGTTTTTCTCACTCCTACTAGTGAATCTAATGTAACAAACACCCATACAATGCGCACCAGCCCGTGATGTTTTTACACTCCCACTAGTGAATCTAATGTAACACACACCAATAAAATGCGCACCACCCCGTGATGTTTTTCTCACTCCTACTAGTGAATCTAATGTAACACACACCCATACAATGCGCACCACCCCGTGATGTTTTTCTCACTCCCACTAGTGAATCTAATGTAACACACACCCATACAATGCGCACCACCCCGTGATGTTTTTCTCACTCCCACTAGTGAATCTAATGTAACACACACCCATACAATGCGCACCACCCCGTGATGTTTTTCTCACACCCACTAGTGAATCTAATGTAACACACACCCATACAATGCGCACCACCCCGTGATGTTGTTCTCACTCCCACTAGTGAATCTAATGTAACACACACCCATACAATGCGCACCACCCCGTGATGTTGTTCTCACTCCCACTAGTGAATCTAATGTAACACACACCCATACAATGCGCACCACCCCGTGATGTTTTTGTCACTCCCACTAGTGAATCTAATGTAACACACAGCCATACAATGCGCACCACCCCGTGATGTTTTTCTCACTCCTACTAGAGAATCTAACGTAACACACACCCATACAATGCGCACCACCCCGTGATGTTTTTCTCACTCCTACTAGCGATTGTAATGTAACACACACCCATACAATGCGCACCACCCCGTGATGTTTTTCTCACTCCTACTAGTGAATCTAATGTAACACACACCCATAAAATGCGCACCACCCCGTGATGTTTTTCTCACTCCTACTAGTGAATCTATGTAACACACACCCATACAATGCGCACCACCCCGTGATGTTTTTCTCACTCCTACTACTGAATTTATGTAACACACACCCATACAATGCGCACCACCCCGTGATGTTTTTCTCACTCCCACTAGTGAATCTAATGTAACACACACCCATACAATGCGCACCACCCCGTGATGTTTTTCTCACTCCTACTAGTGAATGTCATGTAACACACACCCATACAATGCGCACCACCCCGTGATGTTTTTCTCACTCCTACTAGTGAATGTAATGTAACACACACCCATACAATGCGCACCACCCCGTGATGTTTTTCTCACTCCCACTAGTGAATCTAATGTAACACACACCCATACAATGCGCACCACCCCGTGATGTTTTTCTCACTCCTACTAGTGAATGTCATGTAACACACACCCATACAATGCGCACCACCCCGTGATGTTTTTCTCACTCCTACTAGTGAATCTAATGTAACAAACACCCATACAATGCGCACCACCCCGTGATGTTTTTCTCACTCCTACTAGTGAATCTAATGTAACAAACACCCATACAATGCGCACCAGCCCGTGATGTTTTTACACTCCCACTAGTGAATCTAATGTAACACACACCAATAAAATGCGCACCACCCCGTGATGTTTTTCTCACTCCTACTAGTGAATCTAATGTAACACACACCCATACAATGCGCACCACCCCGTGATGTTTTTCTCACTCCCACTAGTGAATCTAATGTAACACACACCCATACAATGCGCACCACCCCGTGATGTTTTTCTCACTCCCACTAGTGAATCTAATGTAACACACACCCATACAATGCGCACCACCCCGTGATGTTTTTCTCACACCCACTAGTGAATCTAATGTAACACACACCCATACAATGCGCACCACCCCGTGATGTTTTTCTCACTCCCACTAGTGAATCTAATGTAACACACACCCATACAATGCGCACCACCCCGTGATGTTTTTCTCACTCCTACTAGTGAATGTAATGTAACACACACCCATACAATGCGCACCACCCCGTGATGTTTTTCTCACTCCTACTAGTGAATCTAATGTAAAACACACCGATAAAATGCGCACCACCCCGTGATGTTTTTCTCACTCCTACTAGTGAATCTATGTAACACACACCCATACAATGCGCACCACCCCGTGATGTTTTTCTCACTCCTACTAGTGAATCTATGTAACACACACCCATACAATGCGCACCACCCCGTGATGTTTTTCTCACTCCTACTAGTGAATCTAATGTAACACACACCCATACAATGCGCACCACCCCGTGATGTTTTTCTCACTCCTACTAGTGAATCTAATGTAACACACACCCATACAATGCGCACCACCCCGTGATGTATTTCTCACTCCTACTAGCGAATCTAATGTAACACACACCCATACAATGCGCACCACCCCGTGATGTTTTTCTCACTCCTACTAGTGAATCTAATGTAACACACACCCATACAATGCGCACCACCCCGTGATGTTTTTCTCACTCCTACTAGTGAATCTAATGTAACACACACCCATACAATGCGCACCACCCCGTGATGTTTTTCTCACTTCTACTAGTGAATCTAATGTAATACACACCCATACAATGCGCACCACCCCGTGATGTTTTTCTCACTCCTATTAGCGAATCTAATGTAACACACACCCATACAATACGCACCACCCCGTGATGTTTTTCTCACTCCTACTAGCGATTGTAATGTAACACACACCCATACAATGCGCACCACCCCGTGATGTTTTTCTCACTCCTACTAGTGAATCTAATGTAACACACACCCATAAAATGCGCACCACCCCGTGATGTTTTTCTCACTCCTACTAGTGAATCTATGTAACACACACCCATACAATGCGCACCACCCCGTGATGTTTTTCTCACTCCTACTAGTGAATCTAATGTAACACACACCCATACAATGCGCACCACCCCGTGATGTTTTTCTCACTCCCACTAGTGAATCTAATGTAACACACACCCATACAATGCGCACCACCCCGTGATGTTTTTCTCACTCCCACTAGTGAATCTAATGTAACACACACCCATACAATGCGCACCACCCCGTGATGTTTTTCTCACTCCCACTAGTGAATCTAATGTAACACACACCCATACAATGCGCACCACCCCGTGATGTTTTTCTCACTCCCACTAGTGAATCTAATGTAACACACACCCATACAATGCGCACCACCCCGTGATGTTTTTCTCACTCCCACTAGTGAATCTAATGTAACACACACCCATACAATGCGCACCACCCCGTGATGTTTTTCTCACTCCTACTAGTGAATCTAATGTAACACACACCCATAAAATGCGCACCACCCCGTGATGTTTTTCTCACTCCTACTAGTGAATCTATGTAACACACACCCATACAATGCGCACCACCCCGTGATGTTTTTCTCACTCCTACTAGTGAATCTAATGTAACACACACCCATACAATGCGCACCACCCCGTGATGTTTTTCTCACTCCCACTAGTGAATCTAATGTAACACACACCCATACAATGCGCACCACCCCGTGATGTTTTTCTCACTCCCACTAGTGAATCTAATGTAACACACACCCATACAATGCGCACCACCCCGTGATGTTTTTCTCACTCCCACTAGTGAATCTAATGTAACACACACCCATACAATGCGCACCACCCCGTGATGTTTTTCTCACTCCCACTAGTGAATCTAATGTAACACACACCCATACAATGCGCACCACCCCGTGATGTTTTTCTCACTCCCAATAGTGAATCTAATGTAACACACACCCATACAATGCGCACCACCCCGTGATGTTTTTCTCACTCCCACTAGTGAATCTAATGTAACACACATCCATACAATGCGCACCACCCCGTGATGTTTTTCTCACTCCCACTAGTGAATCTAATGTAACACACACCCATACAATGCGCACCACCCCGTGATGTTTTTCTCACTCCCACTAGTGAATGTAATGTAACACACACCCATACAATGCGCACCACCCCGTGATGTTTTCTCACTCCCACTAGTGAATGTAATGTAACACACACCCATACAATGCGCACCACCCCGTGATGTTTTTCTCACTCCCACTAGTGAATGTAATGTAACACACACCCATACAATGCGCACCACCCCGTGATGTATTTCTCACTCCTACTAGTGAATGTCATGTAACACACACCCATACAATGCGCACCACCCCGTGATGTTTTTCTCACACCTACTAGTGAATGTCATGTAACACACACCCATACAATGCGCACCACCCCGTGATGTTTTTCTCACTCCTACTAGTGAATGTAATGTAACACACACCCATACAATGCGCACCACCCCGTGATGTTTTTCTCACTCCCACTAGTGAATCTAATGTAACACACACCCATACAATGCGCACCACCCCGTGATGTTTTTCTCACTCCCACTAGTGAATCTAATGTAACACACACCCATACAATGCGCACCACCCCGTGATGTTTTTCTCACTCCCACTAGTGAATCTAATGTAACACACACCCATACCATGCGCACCACCCCGTGATGTTTTTCTCACTCCCACTAGTGAATCTAATGTAACACACAACCATACAATGCGCACCACCCCGTGATGTTTTTCTCACTCCCACTAGTGAATGTAATGTAACACACACCCATACAATGCGCACCACCCCGTGATGTTTTTCTCACTCCCACTAGTGAATCTAATGTAACACACACCCATACAATGCGCACCACCCCGTGATGTTTTTCTCACTCCCACTAGTGAATCTAATGTAACACACACCCATACAATGCGCACCACCCCGTGATGTTTTTCTCACTCCCACTAGTGAATCTAATGTAACACACACCCATACAATGCGCACCACCCCGTGATGTTTTTCTCACTCCCACTAGTGAATCTAATGTAACACACACCCATACAATGCGCACCACCCCGTGATGTTGTTCTCACTCCCACTAGTGAATCTAATGTAACACACACCCATACAATGCGCACCACCCGTGATGTTGTTCTCACTCCCACTAGTGAATCTAATGTAACACACACCCATACAATGCGCACCACTCCGTGATGTTGTTCTCACTCCCACTAGTGAATCTAATGTAACACACACCCATACAATGCGCACCACCCCGTGATGTTGTTCTCACTCCCACTAGTGAATCTAATGTAACACACACCCATAAAATGCGCACCACCCCGTGATGTATTTCTCACTCCTACTAGCGAATCTAATGTAACACACACCCATACAATGCGCACCACCCCGTGATGTTTTTCTCACTCCTACTAGTGAATCTAATGTAACACACACCCATACAATGCGCACCACCCCGTGATGTTTTTCTCACTCCTACTAGTGAATCTAATGTAACACACACCCATACAATGCGCACCACCCCGTGATGTTTTTCTCACTCCTACTAGTGAATCTAATGTAATACACACCCATACAATGCGCACCACCCCGTGATGTTTTTCTCACTCCTATTATCGAATCTAATGTAACACACACCCATACAATACGCACCACCCCGTGATGTTTTTCTCACTCCTACTAGCGATTGTAATGTAACACACACCCATACAATGTGCACCACCCCGTGATGTTTTTCTCACTCCTACTAGTGAATCTAATGTAACACACACCCATAAAATGCGCACCACCCTGTGATGTTTTTCTCACTCCTACTAGTGAATCTATGTAACACACACCCATACAATGCGCACCACCCCGTGATGTTTTTCTCACTCCTACTAGTGAATCTAATGTAACACACACCCATACAATGCGCACCACCCCGTGATGTTTTTCTCACTCCCACTAGTGAATCTAATGTAACACACACCCATACAATGCGCACCACCCCGTAATGTTTTTCTCACTCCCACTAGTGAATCTAACGTAACACACACCCATACAATGCGCACCACCCCGTGATGTTTTTCTCACTCCCACTAGTGAATCTAATGTAACACACACCCATACAATGCGCACCACCCCGTGATGTTTTTCTCACTCCCACTAGTGAATCTAATGTAACACACACCCATACAATGCGCACCACCCCGTGATGTTTTTCTCACTCCCACTAGTGAATCTAATGTAACACACACCCATACAATGCGCACCACCCCGTGATGTTTTTCTCACTCCCACTAGTGAATCTAATGTAACACACACCCATACAATGCGCACCACCCCGTGATGTTTTTCTCACTCCCACTAGTGAATCTAATGTAACACACACCCATACAATGCGCACCACCCCGTGATGTTTTTCTCACTCCCACTAGTGAATCTAATGTAACACACACCCATACAATGCGCACCACCCCGTGATGTTTTTCTCACTCCCACTAGTGAATCTAATGTAACACACACCCATACAATGCGCACCACCCCGTGATGTTTTTCTCACTCCCACTAGTGAATCTAATGTAACACACACCCATACAATGCGCACCACCCCGTGATGTTTTTCTCACTCCCACTAGTGAATCTAATGTAACACACACCCATACAATGCGCACCACCCCGTGATGTTTTTCTCACTCCCACTAGTGAATCTAATGTAACACACACCCATACAATGCGCACCACCCCGTGATGTTTTTCTCACTCCCACTAGTGAATCTAATGTAACACACACCCATACAATGCGCACCACCCCGTGATGTTTTCTCACTCCCAGTAGTGAATGTAATGTAACACACACCCATACAATGCGCACCACCCCGTGATGTTTTTCTCACTCCCACTAGTGAATGTAATGTAACACACACCCATACAATGCGCACCACCCCGTGATGTATTTCTCACTCCTACTAGTGAATGTCATGTAACACACACCCATACAATGCGCACCACCCCGTGATGTTTTTCTCACTCCTACTAGTGAATGTCATGTAACACACACCCATACAATGCGCACCACCCCGTGATGTTTTTCTCACTCCTACTAGTGAATGTAATGTAACACATACCCATACAATGCGCACCAGCCCGTGATGTTTTTCTCACTCCCACTAGTGAATCTAATGTAACACACACCCATACAATGCGCACCACCCCGTGATGTTTTTCTCACTCCCACTAGTGAATCTAATGTAACACACACCCATACAATGCGCACCACCCCGTGATGTTTTTCTCACTCCCACTAGTGAATCTAATGTAACACACACCCATACAATGCGCACCACCCCGTGATGTTTTTCTCACTCCCACTAGTGAATCTAATGTAACACACACCCATACAATGCGCACCACCCCGTGATGTTTTTCATACTCCCACTAGTGAATGTAATGTAACACACACCCATACAATGCGCACCACCCCGTGATGTTTTTCTCACTCCCACTAGTGAATCTAATGTAACACACACCCATACAATGCGCACCACCCCGTGATGTTTTTCTCACTCCCACTAGTGAATCTAATGTAACACACACCCATACAATGCGCACCACACCGTGATGTTTTTCTCACTCCCACTAGTGAATCTAATGTAACACACACCCATACAATGCGCACCACCCCGTGATGTTTTTCTCACTCCCACTAGTGAATCTAATGTAACACACACCCAAACAATGCGCACCACCCCGTGATGTTTTTCTCACTCCCACTAGTGAATCTAATGTAACACACACCCATACAATGCGCACCACCCCGTGATGTTGTTCTCACTCCCACTAGTGAATCTAATGTAACACACACCCATACAATGCGCACCACATGTGATGTTGTTCTCACTCCCACTAGTGAATCTAATGTAACACACACCCATACAATGCGCACCACCCCGTGATGTTGTTCTCACTCCCACTAGTGAATCTAATGTAACACACACCCATACAATGCGCACCACCCCGTGATGTTGTTCTCACTCCCACTAGTGAATCTAATGTAACACACACCCATACAATGCGCACCACCCCGTGATGTTGTTCTCACTCCCACTAGTGAATCTAATGTAACACACACCCATACAATGCGCACCACCCCGTGATGTTGTTCTCACTCCCACTAGTGAATCTAATGTAACACACACCCATACAATGCGCACCACCCCGTGATGTTGTTCTCACTCCCACTAGTGAATCTAATGTAACACACACCCATACAATGCGCACCACCCCGTGATGTTTTTGTCACTCCCACTAGTGAATCTAATGTAACACACAGCCATACAATGCGCACCACCCCGTGATGTTTTTCTCACTCCTACTAGCGAATCTAACGTAACACACACCCATACAATGCGCACCACCCCGTGATGTTTTTCTCACTCCTACTAGCGATTGTAATGTAACACACACCCATACAATGCGCACCACCCCGTGATGTTTTTCTCACTCCTACTAGTGAATCTAATGTAACACACACCCATAAAATGCGCACCACCCCGTGATGTTTTTCTCACTCCTACTAGTGAATCTATGTAACACACACCCATACAATGCGCACCACCCCGTGATGTTTTTCTCACTCCTACTACTGAATTTATGTAACACACACCCATACAATGCGCACTACCCCGTGATGTTTTTCTCACTCCCACTAGTGAATCTAATGTAACACACACCCATACAATGCGCACCACCCCGTGATGTTTTTCTCACTCCTACTAGTGAATGTCATGTAACACACACCCATACAATGCGCACCACCCCGTGATGTTTTTCTCACTCCTACTAGTGAATGTAATGTAACACACACCAATAAAATGCGCACCACCCCGTGATGTTTTTCTCACTCCTACTAGTGAATCTAATGTAACAAACACCCATACAATGCGCACCACCCCGTGATGTTTTTCTCACTCCCACTAGTGAATCTAATGTAACACACACCCATACAATGCGCACCACCCCGTGATGTTTTTCTCACTCCTACTAGTGAATGTAATGTAACACACACCCATACAATGCGCACCACCCCGTGATGTTTTTCTCACTCCTACTAGTGAATCTAATGTAACACACACCGATAAAATGCGCACCACCCCGTGATGTTTTTCTCACTTCTACTAGTGAATCTATGTAACACACACCCATACAATGCGCACCACCCCGTGCTGTTTTTCTCACTCCTACTAGTGAATCTATGTAACACACACCCATACAATGCGCACCACCCCGTGATGTTTTTCTCACTCCTACTAGTGAATCTAATGTAACACACACCCATACAATGCGCACCACCCCGTGATGTTTTTCTCACTCCTACTAGTGAATCTAATGTAACACACACCCATACAATGCGCACCACCCCGTGATGTATTTCTCACTCCTACTAGCGAATCTAATGTAACACACACCCATACAATGCGCACCACCCCGTGATGTTTTTCTCACTCCTACTAGTGAATCTAATGTAAAACACACCCATACAATGCGCACCACCCCGTGATGTTTTTCTCACTCCTACTAGTGAATCTAATGTAACACACACCCATACAATGCGCACCACCCCGTGATGTTTTTCTCACTCCTACTAGTGAATCTAATGTAACACACACCCATACAATGCGCACCACCCCGTGATGTTTTTCTCACTCCTACTAGTGAATCTAATGTAATACACACCCATACAATGCGCACCACCCCGTGATGTTTTTCTCACTCCTATTAGCGAATCTAATGTAACACACACCCATACAATACGCACCACCCCGTGATGTTTTTCTCACTCCTACTAGCGATTGTAATGTAACACACACCCATACAATGCGCACCACCCCGTGATGTTTTTCTCACTCCTACTAGCGATTGTAATGTAACACACACCCATACAATGCGCACCACCCCGTGATATTTTTCTCACTCCTACTAGTGAATCTATGTAACACACACCCATACAATGCGCACCACCCCGTGATGTTTTTCTCACTCCTACTAGTGAATCTAATGTAACACACACCCATACAATGCGCACCACCCCGTGATGTTTTTCTCACTCCTTCTAGTGAATCTAATGTAACACACACCCATACAATGCGCACCACCCCGTGATGTTTTTCTCACTCCTACTAGTGAATCTAATGTAACACACACCCATACAATGCGCACCACCCCGTGATGTTTTTCACACTCCTATTAGTGAATCTAATGTAACACACACCCATACAATGCGCACCACCCCGTGCTGTTTTTCTCACTCCTACTAGTGAATCTATGTAACACACACCCATACAATGCGCACCACCCCGTGATGTTTTTCTCACTCCTACTAGTGAATCTAATGTAACACACACCCATACAATGCGCACCACCCCGTGATGTTTTTCTCACTCCTACTAGTGAATCTATGTAACACACACCCATACAATGCGCACCACCCCGTGATGTTTTTCTCACTCCTACTACTGAATTTATGTAACACACACCCATACAATGCGCACCACCCCGTGATGTTTTTCTCACTCCCACTAGTGAATCTAATGTAACACACACCCATACAATGCGCACCACCGCGTGATGTTTTTCTCACTCCTACTAGTGAATGTCATGTAACACACACCCATACAATGCGCACCACCCCGTGATGTTTTTCTCACTCCTACTAGTGAATGTAATGTAACACACACCAATAAAATGCGCACCACCCCGTGATGTTTTTCTCACTCCTACTAGTGAATCTAATGTAACAAACATCCATACAATGCGCACCACCCCGTGATGTTTTTCTCACTCCCACTAGTGAATCTAATGTAACACACACCCATACAATGCGCACCACCCCGTGATGTTTTTCTCACTCCTACTAGTGAATGTAATGTAACACACACCCATACAATGCGCACCACCCCATGATGTTTTTCTCACTCCTACTAGTGAATCTAATGTAACACACACCGATAAAATGCGCACCACCCCGTGATGTTTTTCTCACTCCTACTAGTGAATCTATGTAACACACACCCATACAATGCGCACCACACCGTGATGATTTTCTCACTCCTACTAGTGAATCTATGTAACACACACCCATACAATGCGCACCACCCCGTGATGTTTTTCTCACTCCTACTAGTGAATCTAATGTAACACACACCCATACAATGCGCACCACCCCGTGATGTTTTTCTCACTCCTACTAGTGAATCTAATGTAACACACACCCATACAATGCGCACCACCCCGTGATGTATTTCTCACTCCTACTAGCGAATCTAATGTAACACACACCCATACAATGCGCACCACTCCGTGATGTTTTTCTCACTCCTACTAGTGAATCTAATGTAATACACACCCATACAATGCGCACCACCCCGTGATGTTTTTCTCACTCCTATTAGCGAATCTAATGTAACACACACCCATACAATACGCACCACCCCGTGATGTTTTTCTCACTCCTACTAACGATTGTAATGTAACACACACCCATACAATGCGCACCACCCCGTGATGTTTTTCTCACTCCTACTAGTGAATCTAATGTAACACACACCCATAAAATGCGCACCACCCCGTGATGTTTTTCTCACTCCTACTAGTGAATCTATGTAACACACACCCATACAATGCGCACCACCCCGTGATGTTTTTCTCACTCCTACTAGTGAATCTAATGTAACACACACCCATACAATGCGCACCACCCCGTGATGTTTTTCTCACTCCTACTAGTGAATCTAATGTAACACACACCCATACAATGCGCACCACCGCGTGATGTTTTTCTCACTCCTACTAGTGAATCTAATGTAACACACACCCATACAATGCGCACCACCCCGTGATGTTTTTCACACTCCTATTAGTGAATCTAATGTAACACACACCCATACAATGCGCACCACCCCGTGATGTTTTTCTCACTCCTACTAGTGAATCTATGTAACACACAGCCATACAATGCGCACCACCCCGTGATGTTTTTCTCACTCCTACTAGCGAATCTAACGTAACACACACCCATACAATGCGCACCACCCCGTGATGTTTTTCTCACTCCTACTAGCGAATCTAATGTAACACACACCCATACAATGCGCACCACCCCGTGATGTTTTTCTCACTCCTACTAGCGATTGTAATGTAACACACACCCATACAATGCGCACCACCCCGTGATGTTTTTCTCACTCCTACTAGTGAATCTAATGTAACACACACCCATACAATGCGCACCACCCCGTGATGTTTTTCTCACTCCTACTACTGAATTTATGTAACACACACCCATACAATGCGCACCACCCCGTGATGTTTTTCTCACTCCCACTAGTGAATCTAATGTAACACACACCCATACAATGCGCACCACCCCGTGATGTTTTTCTCACTCCTACTAGTGAATGTCATGTAACACACACCCATACAATGCGCACCACCCCGTGATGTTTTTCTCACTCCTACTAGTGAATGTAATGTAACACACACCAATAAAATGCGCACCACCCCGTGATGTTTTTCTCACTCCTACTAGTGAATCTAATGTAACAAACACCCATACAATGCGCACCACCCCGTGATGTTTTTCTCACTCCCACTAGTGAATCTAATGTAACACACACCCATACAATGCGCACCACCCCGTGATGTTTTTCTCACTCCTACTAGTGAATGTAATGTAACACACACCCATACAATGCGCACCACCCCGTGATGTTTTTCTCACTCCTACTAGTGAATCTAATGTAACACACACCCATACAATGCGCACCACCCCGTGATGTTTTTCTCACTCCTACTAGTGAATCTATGTAACACACACCCATACAATGCGCACCACCCCGTGATGTTTTTCTCACTCCTACTAGTGAATCTATGTAACACACACCCATACAATGCGCACCACCCCGTGATGTTTTTCTCACTCCTACTAGTGAATCTAATGTAACACACACCCATACAATGCGCACCACCCCGTGATGTTTTTCTCACTCCTACTAGTGAATCTAATGTAACACACACCCATACAATGCGCACCACCCCGTGATGTATTTCTCACTCCTACTAGCGAATCCAATGTAACACACACCCATACAATGCGCACCACCCCGTGATGTTTTTCTCACTCCTACTAGTGAATCTAATGTAACACACACCCATACAATGCGCACCACCCCGTGATGTTTTTCTCACTCCTACTAGTGAATCTAATGTAACACACACCCATACAATGCGCACCACCCCGTGATGTTTTTCTCACTCCTACTAGTGAATCTAATGTAATACACACCAATACAATGCGCACCACCCCGTGATGTTTTTCTCACTCCTATTAGCGAATCTAATGTAACACACACCCATACAATACGCACCACCCCGTGATGTTTTTCTCACTCCTACTAGCGATTGTAATGTAACACACACCCATACAATGCGCACCACCCCGTGATGTTTTTCTCACTCCTACTAGTGAATCTAATGTAACACACACCCATAAAATGCGCACCACCCCGTGATGTTTTTCTCACTCCTACTAGTGAATCTATGTAACACACACCCATACAATGCGCACCACCCCGTGATGTTTTTCTCACTCCTACTAGTGAATCTAATGTAACACACACCCATACAATGCGCACCACCCCGTGATGTTTTTCTCACTCCTACTAGTGAATCTAATGTAACACACACCCATACAATGCGCACCACCCCGTGATGTTTTTCTCACTCCTACTAGTGAATCTAATGTAACACACACCCATACAATGCGCACCACCCCGTGATGTTTTTCACACTCCTATTAGTGAATCTAATGTAACACACACCCATACAATGCGCACCACCCCGTGATGTTTTTCTCACTCCTACTAGTGAATCTATGTAACACACACCCATACAATGCGCACCACCCCGTGATGTTTTTCTCACTCCTACTAGTGAATCTAATGTAACACACACCCATACAATGCGCACCACCCCGTGATGTTTTTCTCACTCCTATTAGCGAATCTAATGTAACACACACCCATACAATACGCACCACCCCGTGATGTTTTTCTCACTCCTACTAGCGATTGTAATGTAACACACACCCATACAATGCGCACCACCCCGTGATGTTTTTCTCACTCCTACTAGTGAATCTAATGTAACACACACCCATAAAATGCGCACCACCCCGTGATGTTTTTCTCACTCCTACTAGTGAATCTATGTAACACACACCCATACAATGCGCACCACCCCGTGATGTTTTTCTCACTCCTACTAGTGAATCTAATGTAACACACACCCATACAATGCGCACCACCCCGTGATGTTTTTCTCACTCCCACTAGTGAATCTAATGTAACACACACCCATACAATGCGCACCACCCCGTGATGTTTTTCTCACTCCCACTAGTGAATCTAATGTAACACACACCCATACAATGCGCACCACCCCGTGATGTTTTTCTCACTCCCACTAGTGAATCTAATGTAACACACACCCATACAATGCGCACCACCCCGTGATGTTTTTCTCACTCCCAATAGTGAATCTAATGTAACACACACCCATACAATGCGCACCACCCCGTGATGTTTTTCTCACTCCCACTAGTGAATCTAATGTAACACACATCCATACAATGCGCACCACCCCGTGATGTTTTTCTCACTCCCACTAGTGAATCTAATGTAACACACACCCATACAATGCGCACCACCCCGTGATGTTTTTCTCACTCCCACTAGTGAATGTAATGTAACACACACCCATACAATGCGCACCACCCCGTGATGTTTTCTCACTCCCACTAGTGAATGTAATGTAACACACACCCATACAATGCGCACCACCCCGTGATGTTTTTCTCACTCCCACTAGTGAATGTAATGTAACACACACCCATACAATGCGCACCACCCCGTGATGTATTTCTCACTCCTACTAGTGAATGTCATGTAACACACACCCATACAATGCGCACCACCCCGTGATGTTTTTCTCACACCTACTAGTGAATGTCATGTAACACACACCCATACAATGCGCACCACCCCGTGATGTTTTTCTCACTCCTACTAGTGAATGTAATGTAACACACACCCATACAATGCGCACCACCCCGTGATGTTTTTCTCACTCCCACTAGTGAATCTAATGTAACACACACCCATACAATGCGCACCACCCCGTGATGTTTTTCTCACTCCCACTAGTGAATCTAATTTAACACACACCCATACAATGCGCACCACCCCGTGATGTTTTTCTCACTCCCACTAGTGAATCTAATGTAACACACACCCATACCATGCGCACCACCCCGTGATGTTTTTCTCACTCCCACTAGTGAATCTAATGTAACACACAACCATACAATGCGCACCACCCCGTGATGTTTTTCTCACTCCCACTAGTGAATGTAATGTAACACACACCCATACAATGCGCACCACCCCGTGATGTTTTTCTCACTCCCACTAGTGAATCTAATGTAACACACACCCATACAATGCGCACCACCCCGTGATGTTTTTCTCACTCCCACTAGTGAATCTAATGTAACACACACCCATACAATGCGCACCACCCCGTGATGTTTTTCTCACTCCCACTAGTGAATCTAATGTAACACACACCCATACAATGCGCACCACCCCGTGATGTTTTTCTCACTCCCACTAGTGAATCTAATGTAACACACACCCATACAATGCGCACCACCCCGTGATGTTGTTCTCACTCCCACTAGTGAATCTAATGTAACACACACCCATACAATGCGCACCACCCGTGATGTTGTTCTCACTCCCACTAGTGAATCTAATGTAACACACACCCATACAATGCGCACCACTCCGTGATGTTGTTCTCACTCCCACTAGTGAATCTAATGTAACACACACCCATACAATGCGCACCACCCCGTGATGTTGTTCTCACTCCCACTAGTGAATCTAATGTAACACACACCCATAAAATGCGCACCACCCCGTGATGTATTTCTCACTCCTACTAGCGAATCTAATGTAACACACACCCATACAATGCGCACCACCCCGTGATGTTTTTCTCACTCCTACTAGTGAATCTAATGTAACACACACCCATACAATGCGCACCACCCCGTGATGTTTTTCTCACTCCTACTAGTGAATCTAATGTAACACACACCCATACAATGCGCACCACCCCGTGATGTTTTTCTCACTCCTACTAGTGAATCTAATGTAATACACACCCATACAATGCGCACCACCCCGTGATGTTTTTCTCACTCCTATTATCGAATCTAATGTAACACACACCCATACAATACGCACCACCCCGTGATGTTTTTCTCACTCCTACTAGCGATTGTAATGTAACACACACCCATACAATGTGCACCACCCCGTGATGTTTTTCTCACTCCTACTAGTGAATCTAATGTAACACACACCCATAAAATGCGCACCACCCTGTGATGTTTTTCTCACTCCTACTAGTGAATCTATGTAACACACACCCATACAATGCGCACCACCCCGTGATGTTTTTCTCACTCCTACTAGTGAATCTAATGTAACACACACCCATACAATGCGCACCACCCCGTGATGTTTTTCTCACTCCCACTAGTGAATCTAATGTAACACACACCCATACAATGCGCACCACCCCGTAATGTTTTTCTCACTCCCACTAGTGAATCTAACGTAACACACACCCATACAATGCGCACCACCCCGTGATGTTTTTCTCACTCCCACTAGTGAATCTAATGTAACACACACCCATACAATGCGCACCACCCCGTGATGTTTTTCTCACTCCCACTAGTGAATCTAATGTAACACACACCCATACAATGCGCACCACCCCGTGATGTTTTTCTCACTCCCACTAGTGAATCTAATGTAACACACACCCATACAATGCGCACCACCCCGTGATGTTTTTCTCACTCCCACTAGTGAATCTAATGTAACACACACCCATACAATGCGCACCACCCCGTGATGTTTTTCTCACTCCCACTAGTGAATCTAATGTAACACACACCCATACAATGCGCACCACCCCGTGATGTTTTTCTCACTCCCACTAGTGAATCTAATGTAACACACACCCATACAATGCGCACCACCCCGTGATGTTTTTCTCACTCCCACTAGTGAATCTAATGTAACACACACCCATACAATGCGCACCACCCCGTGATGTTTTTCTCACTCCCACTAGTGAATCTAATGTAACACACACCCATACAATGCGCACCACCCCGTGATGTTTTTCTCACTCCCACTAGTGAATCTAATGTAACACACACCCATACAATGCGCACCACCCCGTGATGTTTTTCTCACTCCCACTAGTGAATCTAATGTAACACACACCCATACAATGCGCACCACCCCGTGATGTTTTTCTCACTCCCACTAGTGAATCTAATGTAACACACACCCATACAATGCGCACCACCCCGTGATGTTTTCTCACTCCCAGTAGTGAATGTAATGTAACACACACCCATACAATGCGCACCACCCCGTGATGTTTTTCTCACTCCCACTAGTGAATGTAATGTAACACACACCCATACAATGCGCACCACCCCGTGATGTATTTCTCACTCCTACTAGTGAATGTCATGTAACACACACCCATACAATGCGCACCACCCCGTGATGTTTTTCTCACTCCTACTAGTGAATGTCATGTAACACACACCCATACAATGCGCACCACCCCGTGATGTTTTTCTCACTCCTACTAGTGAATGTAATGTAACACATACCCATACAATGCGCACCAGCCCGTGATGTTTTTCTCACTCCCACTAGTGAATCTAATGTAACACACACCCATACAATGCGCACCACCCCGTGATGTTTTTCTCACTCCCACTAGTGAATCTAATGTAACACACACCCATACAATGCGCACCACCCCGTGATGTTTTTCTCACTCCCACTAGTGAATCTAATGTAACACACACCCATACAATGCGCACCACCCCGTGATGTTTTTCTCACTCCCACTAGTGAATCTAATGTAACACACACCCATACAATGCGCACCACCCCGTGATGTTTTTCATACTCCCACTAGTGAATGTAATGTAACACACACCCATACAATGCGCACCACCCCGTGATGTTTTTCTCACTCCCACTAGTGAATCTAATGTAACACACACCCATACAATGCGCACCACCCCGTGATGTTTTTCTCACTCCCACTAGTGAATCTAATGTAACACACACCCATACAATGCGCACCACACCGTGATGTTTTTCTCACTCCCACTAGTGAATCTAATGTAACACACACCCATACAATGCGCACCACCCCGTGATGTTTTTCTCACTCCCACTAGTGAATCTAATGTAACACACACCCAAACAATGCGCACCACCCCGTGATGTTTTTCTCACTCCCACTAGTGAATCTAATGTAACACACACCCATACAATGCGCACCACCCCGTGATGTTGTTCTCACTCCCACTAGTGAATCTAATGTAACACACACCCATACAATGCGCACCACATGTGATGTTGTTCTCACTCCCACTAGTGAATCTAATGTAACACACACCCATACAATGCGCACCACCCCGTGATGTTGTTCTCACTCCCACTAGTGAATCTAATGTAACACACACCCATACAATGCGCACCACCCCGTGATGTTGTTCTCACTCCCACTAGTGAATCTAATGTAACACACACCCATACAATGCGCACCACCCCGTGATGTTGTTCTCACTCCCACTAGTGAATCTAATGTAACACACACCCATACAATGCGCACCACCCCGTGATGTTGTTCTCACTCCCACTAGTGAATCTAATGTAACACACACCCATACAATGCGCACCACCCCGTGATGTTGTTCTCACTCCCACTAGTGAATCTAATGTAACACACACCCATACAATGCGCACCACCCCGTGATGTTTTTGTCACTCCCACTAGTGAATCTAATGTAACACACAGCCATACAATGCGCACCACCCCGTGATGTTTTTCTCACTCCTACTAGCGAATCTAACGTAACACACACCCATACAATGCGCACCACCCCGTGATGTTTTTCTCACTCCTACTAGCGATTGTAATGTAACACACACCCATACAATGCGCACCACCCCGTGATGTTTTTCTCACTCCTACTAGTGAATCTAATGTAACACACACCCATAAAATGCGCACCACCCCGTGATGTTTTTCTCACTCCTACTAGTGAATCTATGTAACACACACCCATACAATGCGCACCACCCCGTGATGTTTTTCTCACTCCTACTACTGAATTTATGTAACACACACCCATACAATGCGCACTACCCCGTGATGTTTTTCTCACTCCCACTAGTGAATCTAATGTAACACACACCCATACAATGCGCACCACCCCGTGATGTTTTTCTCACTCCTACTAGTGAATGTCATGTAACACACACCCATACAATGCGCACCACCCCGTGATGTTTTTCTCACTCCTACTAGTGAATGTAATGTAACACACACCAATAAAATGCGCACCACCCCGTGATGTTTTTCTCACTCCTACTAGTGAATCTAATGTAACAAACACCCATACAATGCGCACCACCCCGTGATGTTTTTCTCACTCCCACTAGTGAATCTAATGTAACACACACCCATACAATGCGCACCACCCCGTGATGTTTTTCTCACTCCTACTAGTGAATGTAATGTAACACACACCCATACAATGCGCACCACCCCGTGATGTTTTTCTCACTCCTACTAGTGAATCTAATGTAACACACACCGATAAAATGCGCACCACCCCGTGATGTTTTTCTCACTTCTACTAGTGAATCTATGTAACACACACCCATACAATGCGCACCACCCCGTGCTGTTTTTCTCACTCCTACTAGTGAATCTATGTAACACACACCCATACAATGCGCACCACCCCGTGATGTTTTTCTCACTCCTACTAGTGAATCTAATGTAACACACACCCATACAATGCGCACCACCCCGTGATGTTTTTCTCACTCCTACTAGTGAATCTAATGTAACACACACCCATACAATGCGCACCACCCCGTGATGTATTTCTCACTCCTACTAGCGAATCTAATGTAACACACACCCATACAATGCGCACCACCCCGTGATGTTTTTCTCACTCCTACTAGTGAATCTAATGTAAAACACACCCATACAATGCGCACCACCCCGTGATGTTTTTCTCACTCCTACTAGTGAATCTAATGTAACACACACCCATACAATGCGCACCACCCCGTGATGTTTTTCTCACTCCTACTAGTGAATCTAATGTAACACACACCCATACAATGCGCACCACCCCGTGATGTTTTTCTCACTCCTACTAGTGAATCTAATGTAATACACACCCATACAATGCGCACCACCCCGTGATGTTTTTCTCACTCCTATTAGCGAATCTAATGTAACACACACCCATACAATACGCACCACCCCGTGATGTTTTTCTCACTCCTACTAGCGATTGTAATGTAACACACACCCATACAATGCGCACCACCCCGTGATGTTTTTCTCACTCCTACTAGCGATTGTAATGTAACACACACCCATACAATGCGCACCACCCCGTGATGTTTTTCTCACTCCTACTAGTGAATCTATGTAACACACACCCATACAATGCGCACCACCCCGTGATGTTTTTCTCACTCCTACTAGTGAATCTAATGTAACACACACCCATACAATGCGCACCACCCCGTGATGTTTTTCTCACTCCTTCTAGTGAATCTAATGTAACACACACCCATACAATGCGCACCACCCCGTGATGTTTTTCTCACTCCTACTAGTGAATCTAATGTAACACACACCCATACAATGCGCACCACCCCGTGATGTTTTTCACACTCCTATTAGTGAATCTAATGTAACACACACCCATACAATGCGCACCACCCCGTGCTGTTTTTCTCACTCCTACTAGTGAATCTATGTAACACACACCCATACAATGCGCACCACCCCGTGATGTTTTTCTCACTCCTACTAGTGAATCTAATGTAACACACACCCATACAATGCGCACCACCCCGTGATGTTTTTCTCACTCCTACTAGTGAATCTATGTAACACACACCCATACAATGCGCACCACCCCGTGATGTTTTTCTCACTCCTACTACTGAATTTATGTAACACACACCCATACAATGCGCACCACCCCGTGATGTTTTTCTCACTCCCACTAGTGAATCTAATGTAACACACACCCATACAATGCGCACCACCGCGTGATGTTTTTCTCACTCCTACTAGTGAATGTCATGTAACACACACCCATACAATGCGCACCACCCCGTGATGTTTTTCTCACTCCTACTAGTGAATGTAATGTAACACACACCAATAAAATGCGCACCACCCCGTGATGTTTTTCTCACTCCTACTAGTGAATCTAATGTAACAAACATCCATACAATGCGCACCACCCCGTGATGTTTTTCTCACTCCCACTAGTGAATCTAATGTAACACACACCCATACAATGCGCACCACCCCGTGATGTTTTTCTCACTCCTACTAGTGAATGTAATGTAACACACACCCATACAATGCGCACCACCCCATGATGTTTTTCTCACTCCTACTAGTGAATCTAATGTAACACACACCGATAAAATGCGCACCACCCCGTGATGTTTTTCTCACTCCTACTAGTGAATCTATGTAACACACACCCATACAATGCGCACCACCCCGTGATGATTTTCTCACTCCTACTAGTGAATCTATGTAACACACACCCATACAATGCGCACCACCCCGTGATGTTTTTCTCACTCCTACTAGTGAATCTAATGTAACACACACCCATACAATGCGCACCACCCCGTGATGTTTTTCTCACTCCTACTAGTGAATCTAATGTAACACACACCCATACAATGCGCACCACCCCGTGATGTATTTCTCACTCCTACTAGCGAATCTAATGTAACACACACCCATACAATGCGCACCACCCCGTGATGTTTTTCTCACTCCTACTAGTGAATCTAATGTAATACACACCCATACAATGCGCACCACCCCGTGATGTTTTTCTCACTCCTATTAGCGAATCTAATGTAACACACACCCATACAATACGCACCACCCCGTGATGTTTTTCTCACTCCTACTAACGATTGTAATGTAACACACACCCATACAATGCGCACCACCCCGTGATGTTTTTCTCACTCCTACTAGTGAATCTAATGTAACACACACCCATAAAATGCGCACCACCCCGTGATGTTTTTCTCACTCCTACTAGTGAATCTATGTAACACACACCCATACAATGCGCACCACCCCGTGATGTTTTTCTCACTCCTACTAGTGAATCTAATGTAACACACACCCATACAATGCGCACCACCCCGTGATGTTTTTCTCACTCCTACTAGTGAATCTAATGTAACACACACCCATACAATGCGCACCACCGCGTGATGTTTTTCTCACTCCTACTAGTGAATCTAATGTAACACACACCCATACAATGCGCACCACCCCGTGATGTTTTTCACACTCCTATTAGTGAATCTAATGTAACACACACCCATACAATGCGCACCACCCCGTGATGTTTTTCTCACTCCTACTAGTGAATCTATGTAACACACAGCCATACAATGCGCACCACCCCGTGATGTTTTTCTCACTCCTACTAGCGAATCTAACGTAACACACACCCATACAATGCGCACCACCCCGTGATGTTTTTCTCACTCCTACTAGCGAATCTAATGTAACACACACCCATACAATGCGCACCACCCCGTGATGTTTTTCTCACTCCTACTAGCGATTGTAATGTAACACACACCCATACAATGCGCACCACCCCGTGATGTTTTTCTCACTCCTACTAGTGAATCTAATGTAACACACACCCATACAATGCGCACCACCCCGTGATGTTTTTCTCACTCCTACTACTGAATTTATGTAACACACACCCATACAATGCGCACCACCCCGTGATGTTTTTCTCACTCCCACTAGTGAATCTAATGTAACACACACCCATACAATGCGCACCACCCCGTGATGTTTTTCTCACTCCTACTAGTGAATGTCATGTAACACACACCCATACAATGCGCACCACCCCGTGATGTTTTTCTCACTCCTACTAGTGAATGTAATGTAACACACACCAATAAAATGCGCACGACCCCGTGATGTTTTTCTCACTCCTACTAGTGAATCTAATGTAACAAACACCCATACAATGCGCACCACCCCGTGATGTTTTTCTCACTCCCACTAGTGAATCTAATGTAACACACACCCATACAATGCGCACCACCCCGTGATGTTTTTCTCACTCCTACTAGTGAATGTAATGTAACACACACCCATACAATGCGCACCACCCCGTGATGTTTTTCTCACTCCTACTAGTGAATCTAATGTAACACACACCCATACAATGCGCACCACCCCGTGATGTTTTTCTCACTCCTACTAGTGAATCTATGTAACACACACCCATACAATGCGCACCACCCCGTGATGTTTTTCTCACTCCTACTAGTGAATCTATGTAACACACACCCATACAATGCGCACCACCCCGTGATGTTTTTCTCACTCCTACTAGTGAATCTAATGTAACACACACCCATACAATGCGCACCACCCCGTGATGTTTTTCTCACTCCTACTAGTGAATCTAATGTAACACACACCCATACAATGCGCACCACCCCGTGATGTATTTCTCACTCCTACTAGCGAATCCAATGTAACACACACCCATACAATGCGCACCACCCCGTGATGTTTTTCTCACTCCTACTAGTGAATCTAATGTAACACACACCCATACAATGCGCACCACCCCGTGATGTTTTTCTCACTCCTACTAGTGAATCTAATGTAACACACACCCATACAATGCGCACCACCCCGTGATGTTTTTCTCACTCCTACTAGTGAATCTAATGTAATACACACCAATACAATGCGCACCACCCCGTGATGTTTTTCTCACTCCTATTAGCGAATCTAATGTAACACACACCCATACAATACGCACCACCCCGTGATGTTTTTCTCACTCCTACTAGCGATTGTAATGTAACACACACCCATACAATGCGCACCACCCCGTGATGTTTTTCTCACTCCTACTAGTGAATCTAATGTAACACACACCCATAAAATGCGCACCACCCCGTGATGTTTTTCTCACTCCTACTAGTGAATCTATGTAACACACACCCATACAATGCACACCACCCCGTGATGTTTTTCTCACTCCTACTAGTGAATCTAATGTAACACACACCCATACAATGCGCACCACCCCGTGATGTTTTTCTCACTCCTACTAGTGAATCTAATGTAACACACACCCATACAATGCGCACCACCCCGTGATGTTTTTCTCACTCCTACTAGTGAATCTAATGTAACACACACCCATACAATGCGCACCACCCCGTGATGTTTTTCACACTCCTATTAGTGAATCTAATGTAACACACACCCATACAATGCGCACCACCCCGTGATGTTTTTCTCACTCCTACTAGTGAATCTATGTAACACACACCCATACAATGCGCACCACCCCGTGATGTTTTTCTCACTCCTACTAGTGAATCTAATGTAACACACACCCATACAATGCGCACCACCCCGTGATGTTTTTCTCACTCCTATTAGCGAATCTAATGTAACACACACCCATACAATACGCACCACCCCGTGATGTTTTTCTCACTCCTACTAGCGATTGTAATGTAACACACACCCATACAATGCGCTCCACCCCGTGATGTTTTTCTCACTCCTACTAGTGAATCTAATGTAACACACACCCATAAAATGCGCACCACCCCGTGATGTTTTTCTCACTCCTACTAGTGAATCTATGTAACACACACCCATACAATGCGCACCACCCCGTGATGTTTTTCTCACTCCTACTAGTGAATCTAATGTAACACACACCCATACAATGCGCACCACCCCGTGATGTTTTTCTCACTCCTACTAGTGAATCTAATGTAACACACACCCATACAATGCGCACCACCCCGTGATGTTTTTCTCACTCCTACTAGTGAATCTAATGTAACACACACCCATACAATGCGCACCACCCCGTGATGTTTTTCACACTCCTATTAGTGAATCTAATGTAACACACACCCATACAATGCGCACCACCCCGTGATGTTTTTCTCACTCCTACTAGTGAATCTATGTAACACACACCCATACAATGCGCACCACCCCGTGATGTTTTTCTCACTCCTACTAGTGAATCTAATGTAACACACACCCATACAATGCGCACCACCCTGTGATGTTTTTCTCACTCCTACTAGTGAATCTAATGTAACACACACCCATACAATGCGCACCACCCCGTGATGTTTTTCTCACTCCTACTAGTGAATCTAATGTAACACACACCCATACAATGCGCACCACCCCGTGATGTTTTTCTCACTCCTACTAGTGAATGTAATGTAACACACACCCATACAATGCGCACCACCCCGTGATGTTTTTCTCACTCCTACTAGTGAATCTAATGTAACACACACCCATACAATGCGCACCACCCCGTGATGTTTTTCTCACTCCTACTAGTGAATCTAATTTAACACACACCCATACAATGCGCACCACCCCGTGATGTTTTTCTCACTCCTACTAGTGAATCTAATGTAACAGACACCCATACAATGCGCACCACCCCGTGATGTTTTTCTCACTCCTACTAGTGAATCTAATGTAACACACAACCATACAATGCGCACCACCCCCTGATGTTTTTCTCACTCCTACTAGTGAATGTAATGCAACAAACACCCATACAATGCGCACCACCCCGTGATGTTTTTCTCACTCCTACTAGTGAATCTAATGTAACACACACCCATACAATGCGCACCACCCCGTGATGTTTTTCTCACTCCTACGAGTAAATGAAATGTAACACACACCCATACAATGCGCACCACCCCGTGATGTTTTTGTCACTCCTACTAGTGAATCTAATATAACACACACCCATACAATGCGCACCACCCCGTGATGTTTTTCTCACTCCCACTAGCGAATCTAATGTAACACACACCCATACAATGCGCACCACCCCGTGATGTTTTTGTCACTCCTACTAGCGAATCTAATGTAACACACACCCATACAATGCGCACCACCCCGTGATCTTTTTCTCACTCCTACTAGCGATTGTAATGTAACACACACCCATACAATGCGCACCATCCCGTGATGTTTTTCTCACTCCTAGTAGTGAATCTAATGTAACACACACCCATAAAATGCGCACCACCCAGTGATGTTTTTCTCACTCCTACTAGTGAATCTATGTAACACACACCCATACAATGCGCACCACCCCGTGATGTTTGTTTTTCTCACTCCTACTAGTGAATGTAATGTAACACACACCCATACAATGCGCACCACCCCGTGATGTTTTTCTCACTCCTACTAGTGAATGTAATGTAACACACACCCATACAATGCGCACCACCCCGTGATGTTTTTCTCACTCCCACTAGTGAATCTAATGTAACACACACCCATACAATGCGCACCACCCCGTGATGTTTTTCTCACTCCCACTAGTGAATGTAATGTAACACACACCCATACAATGCGCACCACCCCGTGATGTTTTTCTCACTCCCACTAGTGAATCTAATGTAACACACACCCATACAATGCGCACCACCCCGTGATGTTTTTCTCACTCCCACTAGTGAATCTAATGTAACACACACCCATACAATGCGCACCACCCCTTGATGTTTTTCTCACTCCCACTAGTGAATCTAATGTAACACACACCCATACAATGCGCACCACCCCGTGATGTTTTTCTCACTCCCACTAGTGAATCTAATGTAACACACACCCATACAATGCGCACCACCCCGTGATGTTTTTCTCACTCCCACTAGTGAATCTAATGTAACACACACCCATACAATGCGCACCACCCCGTGATGTTTTTCTCACTCCCACTAGTGAATGTAATGTAACACACACCCATACAATGCGCACCACCCCGTGATGTTTTTCTCACTCCCACTAGTGAATGTAATGTAACACACACCCATACAATGCGCACCACCCCGTGATGTTTTTCTCACTCCCACTAGTGAATGTAATGTAACACACACCCATACAATGCGCACCATCCCGTGATGTTTTTCTCACTCCCACTAGTGAATGTAATGTAACACACACCCATACAATGCGCACCACCCCGTGATGTTGTTCTCACTCCCGCTAGTGAATCTAATGTAACACACACCCATACAATGCGCACCACCCCGTGATGTTTTTCTCACTCCCGCTAGTGAATCTAATGTAACACACACCCATACAATGCGCACCACCCCGTGATGTTTTTCTCACTCCCGCTAGTGAATCTAATGTAACACACACCCATACAATGCGCACCACCCCGTGATGTTTTTCTCACTCCCGCTAGTGAATCTAATGTAACACACACCCATACAATGCGCACCACCCCGTGATGTTTTTCTCACTCCCGCTAGTGAATCTAATGTAACACACACCCATACAATGCGCACCACCCCGTGATGTTTTTCTCACTCCTACGAGTAAATGAAATGTAACACACACCCATACAATGCGCACCACCCCGTGATGTTTTTGTCACTCCTACTAGTGAATCTAATATAACACACACCCATACAATGCGCACCACCCCGTGATGTTTTTCTCACTCCCACTAGCGAATCTAATGTAACACACACCCATACAATGCGCACCACCCCGTGATGTTTTTGTCACTCCTACTAGCGAATCTAATGTAACACACACCCATACAATGCGCACCACCCCGTGATCTTTTTCTCACTCCTACTAGCGATTGTAATGTAACACACACCCATACAATGCGCACCATCCCGTGATGTTTTTCTCACTCCTAGTAGTGAATCTAATGTAACACACACCCATAAAATGCGCACCACCCAGTGATGTTTTTCTCACTCCTACTAGTGAATCTATGTAACACACACCCATACAATGCGCACCACCCCGTGATGTTTGTTTTTCTCACTCCTACTAGTGAATCTAATGTAACACACACCCATACAATGCGCATCACCCCGTGATGTTTTTCTCACTCCCGCTAGTGAATCTAATGTAACACACACCCATACAATGCGCACCACCCCGTGATGTTTTTCTCACTCCCGCTAGTGAATCTAATGTAACACACACCCATACAATGCGCACCACCCCGTGATGTTTTTCTCACTCCCGCTAGTGAATCTAATGTAACACACACCCATACAATGCGCACCACCCCGTGATGTTTTTCTCACTCCCGCTAGTGAATCTAATGTAACACACACCCATACAATGCGCACCACCCCGTGATGTTTTTCTCACTCCCGCTAGTGAATCTAATGTAACACACACCCATACAATGCGCACCACCCCGTGATGTTTTTCTCACTCCCGCTAGTGAATGTAATGTAACACACACCCATACAATGCGCACCACCCCGTGATGTTTTTCTCACTCCCGCTAGTGAATGTAATGTAACACACACCCATACAATGCGCACCACCCCGTGATGTTTTTCTCACTCCCGCTAGTGAATCTAATGTAACACACACCCATACAATGCGCACCACCCCGTGATGTTTTTCTCACTCCCGCTAGTGAATCTAATGTAACACACACCCATACAATGCGCACCACCCCGTGATGTTTTTCTCACTCCCGCTAGTGAATCTAATGTAACACACACCCATACAATGCGCACCACCCCGTGATGTTTTTCTCACTCCCGCTAGTGAATCTAATGTAACACACACCCATACAATGCGCACCACCCCGTGATGTTTTTCTCACTCCCACTAGTGAATCTAATGTAACACACACCCATACAATGCGCACCACCCCGTGATGTTTTTCTCACTCCCAGTAGTGAATCTAATGTAACACACACCCATACAATGCGCACCACCCCGTGATGTTTTTCTCACTCCCACTAGTGAATCTAATGTAACACACACCCATACAATGCGCACCACCCCGTGATGTTTTTCTCACTCCCACTAGTGAATCTAATGTAACACACACCCATACAATGCGCACCACCCCGTGATGTTTTTCTCACTCCCACTAGTGAATGTAATGTAACACACACCCATACAATGCGCACCACCCCGTGATGTTTTTCTCACTCCCACTAGTGAATGTAATGTAACACATACCCATACAATGCGCACCACACCTTGTTGTTTTTCTCACTCCTACTAGAGATTCTAATGTAACACACACCCATACAATGCGCACCACCCCGCGATGTTTTTCAGAAAAGTATCCTACATTGCCACTGCATGTTCCCTGACCTTCCCATGCTGACCACCCCACGGTGCTTTTCTCCATCCTACATTGCCACTCACTGCCTATCCTAATTAAGACCCTCCGATTCACACCACCCCGTGATATTTTTCTCACTCCTACTAGTGAATGTAATGTAACACACACCCATACAATGCGCACCACCCCGTGTTGTTTTTCTCACTCCTACTAGTGAATGTAATGTAACACACACCCATACAATGCGCACCACACCTTGTTGTTTTTCTCACTCCTACTAGAGATTCTAATGTAACACACACCCATACAATGCGCACCACCCCGCGATGTTTTTCTCACTCCTACTAGTGAATGTAATGTAACACACACCCATACAATGCGCACCACCTCGTGATGTTTTTCTCACTCCTACTAGTGAATGTAATGTAACACACACCCATACAATGCGCACCACCTCGTGATGTTTTTCTCACTCCTAGTAGTGAATCTAATGTAACACACACCCATACAATGCTCACCACCCCGTGACGTTTTTCTCACTCCTACTAGTGAATCTAATGTAACACACACCCATACAATGCGCACCACCCCGTGATGTTTTTCTCACTCCTACTAGTGAATCTAATGTAACACACACCCATACAATGCGCACCACCCCGTGATGTTTTTCTCACTCCTACTAGTGAATGTAATGTAACACACACCCATACAATGCGCACCACCCCGTGATGTTTTTCTCACTCCTACTAGTGAATCTAATGTAACACACACCCATACAATGCGCACCACCCCGTGATGTTTTTCTCACTCCTACTAGTGAATCTAATGTAACACACACCCATACAATGCGCACCACCCCGTGATGTTTTTCTCACTCCTACTAGTGAATGAAATGTAACACACACCCATACAATGCGCACCACACCGTGATGTTTTTCTAACTCCTATTAGTGAATGTAATGTAACACACACCCATACAATGCGCACCACCCCGTGATGTTTGTTTTTCTCACTCCTACTAGTGAATCTAATGTAACACACACCCATACAATGCGCACCACCCCGTGATGTTTTTCTCACTCCTACTAGTGAATGTAATGTAACACACACCCATACAATGCGCACCACCCCGTGATGTTTTTCTCACTCCCACTAGTGAATCTAATGTAACACACACCCATACAATGCGCACCACCCCGTGATGTTTTTCTCACTCCCACTAGTGAATCTAATGTAACACACACCCATACAATGCGCACCACCCCGTTATGTTTTTCTCACTCCCACTAGTGAATGTAATGTAACACACACCCATACAATGCGCACCACCCCGTGATGTTTTTCTCACTCCCACTAGTGAATCTAATGTAACACACACCCATACAATGCGCACCACCCCGTGATGTTTTTCTCACTCCCACTAGTGAATCTAATGTAACACACACCCATACAATGCGCATCACCCCGTGATGTTTTTCTCACTCCCACTAGTGAATCTAATGTAACACACACCCATACAATGCGCACCACCCCGTGATGTTTTTCTCACTCCCACTAGTGAATCTAATGTAACACACACCCATACAATGCGCACCACCCCGTTATGTTTTTCTCACTCCCACTAGTGAATGTAATGTAACACACACCCATACAATGCGCACCACCCCGTGATGTTTTTCTCACTCCCACTAGTGAATGTAATGTAACACACACCCATACAATGCGCACCACCCCGTGATGTTTTTCTCACTCCCACTAGTGAATGTAATGTAACACACACCCATACAATGCGCACCACCCCGTGATGTTTTTCTCACTCCCGCTAGTGAATGTAATGTAACACACACCCATACAATGCGCACCACCCCGTGATGTTGTTCTCACTCCCGCTAGTGAATCTAATGTAACACACACCCATACAATGCGCACCACCCCGTGATGTTGTTCTCACTCCCGCTAGTGAATCTAATGTAACACACACCCATACAATGCGCACCACCCCGTGATGTTTTTCTCACTCCCGCTAGTGAATCTAATGTAACACACACCCATACAATGCGCACCACCCCGTGATGTTTTTCTCACTCCCGCTAGTGAATCTAATGTAACACACACCCATACAATGCGCACCACCCCGTGATGTTTTTCTCACTCCCGCTAGTGAATCTAATGTAACACACACCCATACAATGCGCACCACCCCGTGATGTTTTTCTCACTCCTACTAGTGAATCTAATGTAACACACACCCATACAATGCGCACCACCCCGTGATGTTTTTCTCACTCCTACTAGTGAATCTAATGTAACACACACCCATACAATGCGCACCACCCCGTGATGTTTTTCTCACTCCTACTAGTGAATGTAATGTAACACACACCCATACAATGCGCACCACCCCGTGATGTTTTTCTCACTCCTACTAGTGAATGTAATGTAACACACACCCATACAATGCGCACCACCCCGTGATGTTTTTCTCACTCCTACTAGTGAATCTAATGTAACACACACCCATACAATGCGCACCACCCCGTGATGTTTTTCTCACTCCTACTAGTGAATCTAATGTAACACACACCCATACAATGCGCACCACCCCGTGATGTTTTTCTCACTCCTACTAGTGAATGAAATGTAACACACACCCATACAATGCGCACCACACCGTGATGTTTTTCTAACTCCTATTAGTGAATGTAATGTAACACACACCCATACAATGCGCACCACCCCGTGATGTTTGTTTTTCTCACTCCTACTAGTGAATCTAATGTAACACACACCCATACAATGCGCACCACCCCGTGATGTTTTTCTCACTCCTACTAGTGAATGTAATGTAACACACACCCATACAATGCGCACCACCCCGTGATGTTTTTCTCACTCCCACTAGTGAATCTAATGTAACACACACCCATACAATGCGCACCACCCCGTGATGTTTTTCTCACTCCCACTAGTGAATCTAATGTAACACACACCCATACAATGCGCACCACCCCGTTATGTTTTTCTCACTCCCACTAGTGAATGTAATGTAACACACACCCATACAATGCGCACCACCCCGTGATGTTTTTCTCACTCCCACTAGTGAATCTAATGTAACACACACCCATACAATGCGCACCACCCCGTGATGTTTTTCTCACTCCCACTAGTGAATCTAATGTAACACACACCCATACAATGCGCATCACCCCGTGATGTTTTTCTCACTCCCACTAGTGAATCTAATGTAACACACACCCATACAATGCGCACCACCCCGTGATGTTTTTCTCACTCCCACTAGTGAATCTAATGTAACACACACCCATACAATGCGCACCACCCCGTTATGTTTTTCTCACTCCCACTAGTGAATCTAATGTAACACACACCCATACAATGCGCACCACCCCGTGATGTTTTTCTCACTCCCACTAGTGAATGTAATGTAACACACACCCATACAATGCGCACCACCCCGTGATGTTTTTCTCACTCCCACTAGTGAATGTAATGTAACACACACCCATACAATGCGCACCACCCCGTGATGTTTTTCTCACTCCCGCTAGTGAATGTAATGTAACACACACCCATACAATGCGCACCACCCCGTGATGTTGTTCTCACTCCCGCTAGTGAATCTAATGTAACACACACCCATACAATGCGCACCACCCCGTGATGTTGTTCTCACTCCCGCTAGTGAATCTAATGTAACACACACCCATACAATGCGCACCACCCCGTGATGTTTTTCTCACTCCCGCTAGTGAATCTAATGTAACACACACCCATACAATGCGCACCACCCCGTGATGTTTTTCTCACTCCCGCTAGTGAATCTAATGTAACACACACCCATACAATGCGCACCACCCCGTGATGTTTTTCTCACTCCCGCTAGTGAATCTAATGTAACACACACCCATACAATGCGCACCACCCCGTGATGTTTTTCTCACTCCCGCTAGTGAATCTAATGTAACACACACCCATACAATGCGCACCACCCCGTGATGTTTTTCTCACTCCCGCTAGTGAATCTAATGTAACACACACCCATACAATGCGCACCTCCCCGTGATGTTTTTCTCACTCCCGCTAGTGAATCTAATGTAACACACACCCATACAATGCGCACCACCCCGTGATGTTTTTCTCACTCCCGCTAGTGAATCTAATGTAACACACACCCATACAATGCGCACCACCCCGTGATGTTTTTCTCACTCCCGCTAGTGAATCTAATGTAACACACACCCATACAATGCGCACCACCCCGTGATGTTTTTCTCACTCCCGCTAGTGAATCTAATGTAACACACACCCATACAATGCGCACCACCCCGTGATGTTTTTCTCACTCCCGCTAGTGAATCTAATGTAACACACCCATACAATGCGCACCACCCCGTGATGTTTTTCTCACTCCCGCTAGTGAATCTAATGTAACACACACCCATACAATGCGCACCACCCCGTGATGTTTTTCTCACTCCCGCTAGTGAATCTAATGTAACACACACCCATACATTGCGCATCACCCCGTGATGTTTTTCTCACTCCCGCTAGTGAATCTAATGTAACACACACCCAAACAATGCGCACCACCCCGTGATGTTTTTCTCACTCCCGCTAGTGAATCTAATGTAACACACACCCATACAATGCGCACCTCCCCGTGATGTTTTCTCACTCCCGCTAGTGAATCTAATGTAACACACACCCATACAATGCGCACCACCCCGTGATGTTTTTCTCACTCCCGCTAGTGAATCTAATGTAACACACACCCATACAATGCGCACCACCCCGTGATGTTTTTCTCACTCCCGCTAGTGAATCTAATGTAACACACACCCATACAATGCGCACCACCCCGTGATGTTTTTCTCACTCCCGCTAGTGAATCTAATGTAACACACACCCATACAATGCGCACCACCCCGTGATGTTTTTCTCACTCCCGCTAGTGAATCTAATGTAACACACACCCATACAATGCGCACCACCCCGTGATGTTTTTCTCACTCCCGCTAGTGAATCTAATGTAACACACACCCATACAATGCGCACCACCCCGTGATGTTTTTCTCACTCCCGCTAGTGAATGTAATGTAACACACACCCATACAATGCGCACCACCCCGTGATGTTTTTCTCACTCCCGCTAGTGAATGTAATGTAACACACACCCATACAATGCGCACCACCCCGTGATGTTTTTCTCACTCCCGCTAGTGAATGTAATGTAACACACACCCATACAATGCGCACCACCCCGTGATGTTTTTCTCACTCCCGCTAGTGAATCTAATGTAACACACACCCATACAATGCGCACCACCCCGTGATGTTTTTCTCACTCCCGCTAGTGAATCTAATGTAACACACACCCATACAATGCGCACCACCCCGTGATGTTTTTCTCACTCCCGCTAGTGAATCTAATGTAACACACACCCATACAATGCGCACCACCCCGTGATGTTTTTCTCACTCCCGCTAGTGAATCTAATGTAACACACACCCATACAATGCGCACCACCCCGTGATGTTTTTCTCACTCCCGCTAGTGAATCTAATGTAACACACACCCATACAATGCGCACCACCCCGTGATGTTTTTCTCACTCCCACTAGTGAATCTAATGTAACACACACCCATACAATGCGCACCACCCCGTGATGTTTTTCTCACTCCCAGTAGTGAATCTAATGTAACACACACCCATACAATGCGCACCACCCCGTGATGTTTTTCTCACTCCCACTAGTGAATCTAATGTAACACACACCCATACAATGCGCACCACCCCGTGATGTTTTTCTCACTCCCACTAGTGAATCTAATGTAACACACACCCATACAATGCGCACCACCCCGTGATGTTTTTCTCACTCCCACTAGTGAATGTAATGTAACACACACCCATACAATGCGCACCACCCCGTGATGTTTTTCTCACTCCCACTAGTGAATGTAATGTAACACACACCCATACAATGCGCACCACACCTTGTTGTTTTTCTCACTCCTACTAGAGATTCTAATGTAACACACACCCATACAATGCGCACCACCCCGCGATGTTTTTCAGAAAAGTATCCTACATTGCCACTGCATGTTCCCTGACCTTCCCATGCTGACCACCCCACGGTGCTTTTCTCCATCCTACATTGCCACTCACTGCCTATCCTAATTAAGACCCTCCGATTCACACCACCCCGTGATATTTTTCTCACTCCTACTAGTGAATGTAATGTAACACACACCCATACAATGCGCACCACCCCGTGATGTTTTTCTCACTCCTACTAGTGAATGTAATGTAACACACACCCATACAATGCGCACCACACCTTGTTGTTTTTCTCACTCCTACTAGAGATTCTAATGTAACACACACCCATACAATGCGCACCACCCCGCGATGTTTTTCTCACTCCTACTAGTGAATGTAATGTAACACACACCCATACAATGCGCACCACCTCGTGATGTTTTTCTCACTCCTACTAGTGAATGTAATGTAACACACACCCATACAATGCGCACCACCTCGTGATGTTTTTCTCACTCCTAGTAGTGAATCTAATGTAACACACACCCATACAATGCGCACCACCCCGTGATGTTTTTCTCACTCCCAGTAGTGAATCTAATGTAACACACACCCATACAATGCGCACCACCCCGTGATGTTTTTCTCACTCCCACTAGTGAATCTAATGTAACACACACCCATACAATGCGCACCACCCCGTGATGTTTTTCTCACTCCCACTAGTGAATCTAATGTAACACACACCCATACAATGCGCACCACCCCGTGATGTTTTTCTCACTCCCACTAGTGAATGTAATGTAACACACACCCATACAATGCGCACCACCCCGTGATGTTTTTCTCACTCCCACTAGTGAATGTAATGTAACACACACCCATACAATGCGCACCACACCTTGTTGTTTTTCTCACTCCTACTAGAGATTCTAATGTAACACACACCCATACAATGCGCACCACCCCGCGATGTTTTTCAGAAAAGTATCCTACATTGCCACTGCATGTTCCCTGACCTTCCCATGCTGACCACCCCACGGTGCTTTTCTCCATCCTACATTGCCACTCACTGCCTATCCTAATTAAGACCCTCCGATTCACACCACCCCGTGATATTTTTCTCACTCCTACTAGTGAATGTAATGTAACACACACCCATACAATGCGCACCACCCCGTGATGTTTTTCTCACTCCTACTAGTGAATGTAATGTAACACACACCCATACAATGCGCACCACACCTTGTTGTTTTTCTCACTCCTACTAGAGATTCTAATGTAACACACACCCATACAATGCGCACCACCCCGCGATGTTTTTCTCACTCCTACTAGTGAATGTAATGTAACACACACCCATACAATGCGCACCACCTCGTGATGTTTTTCTCACTCCTACTAGTGAATGTAATGTAACACACACCCATACAATGCGCACCACCTCGTGATGTTTTTCTCACTCCTAGTAGTGAATCTAATGTAACACACACCCATACAATGCTCACCACCCCGTGACGTTTTTCTCACTCCTACTAGTGAATCTAATGTAACACACACCCATACAATGCGCACCACCCCGTGATGTTTTTCTCACTCCTACTAGTGAATCTAATGTAACACACACCCATACAATGCGCACCACCCCGTGATGTTTTTCTCACTCCTACTAGTGAATGTAATGTAACACACACCCATACAATGCGCACCACCCCGTGATGTTTTTCTCACTCCTACTAGTGAATCTAATGTAACACACACCCATACAATGCGCACCACCCCGTGATGTTTTTCTCACTCCTACTAGTGAATCTAATGTAACACACACCCATACAATGCGCACCACCCCGTGATGTTTTTCTCACTCCTACTAGTGAATGAAATGTAACACACACCCATACAATGCGCACCACACCGTGATGTTTTTCTAACTCCTATTAGTGAATGTAATGTAACACACACCCATACAATGCGCACCACCCCGTGATGTTTGTTTTTCTCACTCCTACTAGTGAATCTAATGTAACACACACCCATACAATGCGCACCACCCCGTGATGTTTTTCTCACTCCTACTAGTGAATGTAATGTAACACACACCCATACAATGCGCACCACCCCGTGATGTTTTTCTCACTCCCACTAGTGAATCTAATGTAACACACACCCATACAATGCGCACCACCCCGTGATGTTTTTCTCACTCCCACTAGTGAATCTAATGTAACACACACCCATACAATGCGCACCACCCCGTTATGTTTTTCTCACTCCCACTAGTGAATGTAATGTAACACACACCCATACAATGCGCACCACCCCGTGATGTTTTTCTCACTCCCACTAGTGAATCTAATGTAACACACACCCATACAATGCGCACCACCCCGTGATGTTTTTCTCACTCCCACTAGTGAATCTAATGTAACACACACCCATACAATGCGCATCACCCCGTGATGTTTTTCTCACTCCCACTAGTGAATCTAATGTAACACACACCCATACAATGCGCACCACCCCGTGATGTTTTTCTCACTCCCACTAGTGAATCTAATGTAACACACACCCATACAATGCGCACCACCCCGTTATGTTTTTCTCACTCCCACTAGTGAATCTAATGTAACACACACCCATACAATGCGCACCACCCCGTGATGTTTTTCTCACTCCCACTAGTGAATGTAATGTAACACACACCCATACAATGCGCACCACCCCGTGATGTTTTTCTCACTCCCACTAGTGAATGTAATGTAACACACACCCATACAATGCGCACCACCCCGTGATGTTTTTCTCACTCCCGCTAGTGAATGTAATGTAACACACACCCATACAATGCGCACCACCCCGTGATGTTGTTCTCACTCCCGCTAGTGAATCTAATGTAACACACACCCATACAATGCGCACCACCCCGTGATGTTGTTCTCACTCCCGCTAGTGAATCTAATGTAACACACACCCATAAAATGCGCACCACCCCGTGATGTTTTTCTCACTCCCGCTAGTGAATCTAATGTAACACACACCCATACAATGCGCACCACCCCGTGATGTTTTTCTCACTCCCGCTAGTGAATCTAATGTAACACACACCCATACAATGCGCACCACCCCGTGATGTTTTTCTCACTCCCGCTAGTGAATCTAATGTAACACACACCCATACAATGCGCACCACCCCGTGATGTTTTTCTCACTCCCGCTAGTGAATCTAATGTAACACACACCCATACAATGCGCACCACCCCGTGATGTTTTTCTCACTCCCGCTAGTGAATCTAATGTAACACACACCCATACAATGCGCACCACCCCGTGATGTTTTTCTCACTCCCGCTAGTGAATCTAATGTAACACACACCCATACAATGCGCACCACCCCGTGATGTTTTTCTCACTCCCGCTAGTGAATCTAATGTAACACACACCCATACAATGCGCACCACCCCGTGATGTTTTTCTGACTCCCGCTAGTGAATCTAATGTAACACACACCCATACAATGCGCACCACCCCGTGATGTTTTTCTCACTCCCGCTAGTGAATCTAATGTAACACACACCCATACAATGCGCACCACCCCGTGATGTTTTTCTCACTCCCGCTAGTGAATCTAATGTAACACACACCCATACAATGCGCACCACCCCGTGATGTTTTTCTCACTCCCGCTAGTGAATCTAATGTAACACACACCCATACAATGCGCACCACCCCGTGATGTTTTTCTCACTCCCGCTAGTGAATCTAATGTAACACACACCCATACAATGCGCATCACCCCGTGATGTTTTTCTCACTCCCGCTAGTGAATCTAATGTAACACACACCCAAACAATGCGCACCACCCCGTGATGTTTTTCTCACTCCCGCTAGTGAATCTAATGTAACACACACCCATACAATGCGCACCTCCCCGTGATGTTTTCTCACTCCCGCTAGTGAATCTAATGTAACACACACCCATACAATGCGCACCACCCCGTGATGTTTTTCTCACTCCCGCTAGTGAATCTAATGTAACACACACCCATACAATGCGCACCACCCCGTGATGTTTTTCTCACTCCCGCTAGTGAATCTAATGTAACACACACCCATACAATGCGCACCACCCCGTGATGTTTTTCTCACTCCCGCTAGTGAATCTAATGTAACACACACCCATACAATGCGCACCACCCCGTGATGTTTTTCTCACTCCCGCTAGTGAATCTAATGTAACACACACCCATACAATGCGCACCACCCCGTGATGTTTTTCTCACTCCCGCTAGTGAATCTAATGTAACACACACCCATACAATGCGCACCACCCCGTGATGTTTTTCTCACTCCCGCTAGTGAATGTAATGTAACACACACCCATACAATGCGCACCACCCCGTGATGTTTTTCTCACTCCCGCTAGTGAATGTAATGTAACACACACCCATACAATGCGCACCACCCCGTGATGTTTTTCTCACTCCCGCTAGTGAATCTAATGTAACACACACCCATACAATGCGCACCACCCCGTGATGTTTTTCTCACTCCCGCTAGTGAATCTAATGTAACACACACCCATACAATGCGCACCACCCCGTGATGTTTTTCTCACTCCCGCTAGTGAATCTAATGTAACACACACCCATACAATGCGCACCACCCCGTGATGTTTTTCTCACTCCCGCTAGTGAATCTAATGTAACACACACCCATACAATGCGCACCACCCCGTGATGTTTTTCTCACTCCCACTAGTGAATCTAATGTAACACACACCCATACAATGCGCACCACCCCGTGATGTTTTTCTCACTCCCAGTAGTGAATCTAATGTAACACACACCCATACAATGCGCACCACCCCGTGATGTTTTTCTCACTCCCACTAGTGAATCTAATGTAACACACACCCATACAATGCGCACCACCCCGTGATGTTTTTCTCACTCCCACTAGTGAATCTAATGTAACACACACCCATACAATGCGCACCACCCCGTGATGTTTTTCTCACTCCCACTAGTGAATGTAATGTAACACACACCCATACAATGCGCACCACCCCGTGATGTTTTTCTCACTCCCACTAGTGAATGTAATGTAACACACACCCATACAATGCGCACCACCCCGTGATGTTTTTCTCACTCCCACTAGTGAATGTAATGTAACACACACCCATACAATGCGCACCACCCCGTGATGTTTTTCTCACTCCCACTAGTGAATCTAATGTAACACACACCCATACAATGCGCACCACCCCGTGATGTTTTTCTCACTCCCGCTAGTGAATGTAATGTAACACACACCCATACAATGCGCACCACCCCGTGATGTTTTTCTCACTCCCGCTAGTGAATCTAATGTAACACACACCCATACAATGCGCACCACCCCGTGATGTTTTTCTCACTCCCGCTAGTGAATCTAATGTAACACACACCCATACAATGCGCACCACCCCGTGATGTTTTTCTCACTCCCGCTAGTGAATCTAATGTAACACACACCCATACAATGCGCACCACCCCGTGATGTTTTTCTCACTCCCGCTAGTGAATCTAATGTAACACACACCCATACAATGCGCACCACCCCGTGATGTTTTTCTCACTCCCACTAGTGAATCTAATGTAACACACACCCATACAATGCGCACCACCCCGTGATGTTTTTCTCACTCCCAGTAGTGA